>NW_027140173.1:0-91371 GCF_036365525.1 Heterodontus francisci
TGGAGAGAGGGAGAGAGATGGAGAGAGACAGATGGAGCGAGAGAGAGGAGACAGATGGAGCGAGAGAGAGGAGACAGATGGAGCGAGAGAGAGGAGACAGATGGATGAGAGAGAGAGGAGACAGATGGAGAGAGAGAGAGGAGACAGATGGAGAGAGAGAGAGGGGCCAGATGGAGAGAGAGAGAGAGAGGGAGGAGACAGATGGAGAGAGAGAGAGAGAGGAGACAGATGGATGGAGAGAGAGAGAGAGGAGACAGATGGATGGAGAGAGAGAGAGAGGAGACAGATGGATGGAGAGAGAGAGAGAGGAGACAGATGGATGGAGAGAGAGAGAGAGGAGACAGATGGAGAGAGAGAGAGAGGAGACAGATGGAGAGAGAGAGAGGAGACAGATGGAGAGAGAGAGAGGAGACAGATGGAGAGAGAGAGAGGAGACAGATGGAGAGAGAGAGAGGGAGAGTCAGATGGGAGAGAGAGAGAGGAGGAGTCAGATGGGAGGAAGAGAGAGAGGAGACAGAATGGTGAGAGAGAGAGGGTACAGATGAGAGAGAGAGAGAGAGAGGGGGAGGAGACAGATGGGTGAGAGAGAGAGAGGAAACGGAGAGAGAGAGAGCAGACGGATGGAGAGAGAGAAAGCAGACGGATGGAGAGAGAGAGAGCAGACAGATGAGAGAGAGAGCAGACGGATGGTGAGAGAGAGAGGGTACAGATGGAGAGAGAGAGAGAGAGCTAGGGGACAGATGGAGAGAGAGAGAGAGAGAGAGAGAGAGAGCAGACGGATGGAGAGAGAGAGAGAGAGCAGACGGATGGAGGAGAGAGAGAGAGCAGACGGATGGAGAGAGAGAGAGAGCAGACAGATGGAGAGAGAGAGAGAGCAGACGGATGGAGAGAGAGAGAGAGCAGACGGATGGAGAGAGAGAGAGAGCAGACGGATGGAGAGAGAGAGAGAGCAGACGGATGGAGAGAGAGAGAGAGCAGACGGATGGAGAGAGAGAGAGAGCAGACGGATGGAGAGAGAGAGAGCAGACGGATGGAGAGAGAGAGAGCAGACGGATGGAGAGAGAGAGAGCAGACGGATGGAGAGAGAGAGAGGACGGATGGAGAGAGAGAGAGGGGAGACGGATGGAGAGAGAGGGGAGACGGATGGAGAGAGAGAGAGAGGGGAGACGGATGGAGAGAGAGAGAGAGGGGAGACGGATGGAGAGAGAGGGAGAGAGGGGAGACGGATGGAGAGGGAGAGAGAGGAGACGGACGGAGAGGGAGAGGGAGAGAGAGGAGACGGACGGAGAGGGAGAGGGAGAGAGAGGAGACGGACGGAGAGGGAGAGGGAGAGAGAGGAGACGGACGGAGAGGGGAGAGGGAGAGAGAGAGGAGACGGGCGGAGAGGGAGAGAGAGGAGACGGACGGAGAGGGAGAGGGAGAGAGAGGAGACGGACGGAGAGGGAGAGGGAGAGAGAGGAGACGGACGGAGAGGGAGAGGGAGAGAGAGGAGACGGACGGAGAGGGAGAGGGAGAGAGAGGAGACGGACGGAGAGGGAGAGGGAGAGAGAGGAGACGGACGGAGAGGGAGAGGGAGAGGGAGAGAGAGGAGACGGACGGAGAGGGAGAGGATGAGGGAGAGAGAGGAGACGGACGGAGAGGGAGAGGGAGAGAGAGGAGACGGACGGAGAGGGAGAGGGAGAGAGGAGGAGACGGACGGAGAGGGAGAGGGAGAGAGAGGAGACGGACGGAGAGGGAGAGGGAGAGAGAGGAGACGGACGGAGAGGGAGAGAGAGAGAGAGGAGACGGACGGAGAGGGAGAGGGAGAGAGAGAGAGAGGAGACGGACGGAGAGGGAGAGGGAGAGGGAGAGAGAGAGAGAGGGAGACGGACGGAGAGGGAGAGGGAGAGAGAGAGAGAGGAGACGGACGGAGAGGGAGAGAGAGGGGAGACGGATGGAGAGAGAGAGAGAGAGGGGAGACGGATGGAGAGGGAGAGGGAGAGAGAGGAGACGGACGGAGAGAGGGAGAGGGAGAGAGAGGAGACGGACGGAGAGGGAGAGAGAGGAGACGGACGGAGAGGGAGAGGGAGAGAGAGGAGACGGACGGAGAGGGAGAGGGAGAGGGAGAGAGAGGAGGAGGAGACGACGGAGAGGGAGAGGGAGAGGGAGAGAGAGGAGACGGACGGAGAGGGAGAGGGAGAGAGAGGAGACGGACGGAGAGGGAGAGGGAGAGGGGAGAGAGAGGAGACGGACGGAGAGGGAGAGGGAGAGGGAGAGAGAGGAGACGGACGGAGAGGGAGAGGGAGAGAGAGGAGACGGACGGAGAGGGAGAGGGAGAGAGAGGAGACGGACGGAGAGGGAGAGGGGAGAGAGAGGAGACGGACGGAGAGGGAGAGAGAGAGAGAGGAGACGGACGGAGAGGGAGAGGGAGAGAGAGAGAGAGGAGACGGACGGAGAGGGAGAGGGAGAGAGAGAGAGAGGAGACGGACGGAGAGGGAGAGAGAGAGAGAGGAGACGGACGGAGAGGGAGAGAGAGAGAGAGAGGAGACGGACGGAGAGGGAGAGAGAGAGTGAGCAGACGGACGGAGAGGGAGGGAGAGAGAGGAGACGGACGGAGAGGGAGAGAGAGGAGACGGACGGAGAGGGAGAGGGAGAGAGAGGAGACGGACGGAGAGGGAGAGAGAGAGAGAGGAGACGGACGGAGAGGGAGGAGGGAGAGAGAGAGTGAGGCGACGGACGGAGAGGGAGAGAGATGGAGAGAGACAGATGGAGCGAGAGAGAGGAGACAGATGGAGCGAGAGAGAGGAGACAGATGGAGAGAGAGAGAGGAGACAGATGGAGAGAGAGAGAGGAGACAGATGGAGAGAGAGAGAGGGGCCAGATGAAGAGAGGGAGAGAGATGGAGAGAGACAGATGGAGCGAGAGAGAGAGACAGATGGAGCGAGAGAGAGGAGACAGATGGAGCGAGAGAGAGGAGACAGATGGAGAGAGAGAGAGGAGACAGATGGAGAGAGAGAGAGGAGACAGATGGAGAGAGAGAGAGGAGACAGATGGAGAGAGAGAGAGGGGCCAGATGGAGAGAGAGAGAGAGAGGGAGGAGACAGATGGAGAGAGAGAGAGAGAGGAGACGGATGGAGAGAGAGAGAGAGGAGACAGATGGAGAGAGAGAGAGGAGACAGATGGAGAGAGAGAGAGGAGACAGATGGAGAGAGAGAGAGGAGACAGATGGAGAGAGAGAGAGGGAGGAGTCAGATGGGGAGAGAGAGAGGGAGGAGTCAGATGGGGAGAGAGAGAGAGAGGAGTCAGATGGGGAGAGAGAGAGAGGAGACAGATGGTGAGAGAGAGAGGGTACAGATGGAGAGAGAGAGAGAGAGAGGGAGGAGACAGATGGTGAGAGAGAGAGAGGAAACGGAGAGAGAGAGAGCAGACGGATGGAGAGAGAGAAAGCAGACGGATGGAGAGAGAGAGAGCAGACAGATGAGAGAGAGAGCAGACGGATGGTGAGAGAGAGAGGGTACAGATGGAGAGAGAGAGAGAGAGCTAGGGGACAGATGGAGAGAGAGAGAGAGAGAGAGAGAGAGCGAGCAGACGGATGGAGAGAGAGCGAGCAGACGGATGGAGAGAGAGAGAGAGCAGACGGATGGAGAGAGAGAGAGAGCAGACGGATGGAGAGAGAGAGAGAGCAGACGGATGGAGAGAGAGAGAGCAGACGGATGGAGAGAGAGAGAGCAGACGGATGGAGAGAGAGAGCAGACGGATGGAGAGAGAGAGAGGAGACGGATGGAGAGAGAGAGAGAGGAGACGGATGGAGAGAGAGAGAGGGGAGACGGATGGAGAGAGAGAGAGGGGAGACGGATGGAGAGAGAGAGAGAGGGGAGACGGATGGAGAGAGAGAGAGAGAGGGGAGACGGATGGAGAGAGAGAGAGAGAGGGGAGACGGATGGAGAGAGAGAGAGAGAGGGGAGACGGATGGAGAGAGAGAGAGAGAGGGGAGACGGATGGAGAGAGAGAGAGAGAGGGGAGACGGATGGAGAGAGAGAGAGAGAGGGGAGACGGATGGAGAGAGAGAGAGGGGAGACGGATGGAGAGAGAGAGAGGGGAGACGGATGGAGAGAGAGAGAGGGGAGAGGGGAGACGGATGGAGAGAGAGAGAGGGGAGACGGATGGAGAGAGAGAGAGGGGAGACGGATGGAGAGAGAGAGAGGGGAGACGGATGGAGAGAGAGAGAGGGGAGACGGATGGAGAGAGAGAGAGGGGAGACAGATGGAGAGAGAGAGAGGGGAGACAGATGGAGAGAGAGAGAGGGGAGACGGATGGAGAGAGAGAGAGAGAGGGGAGACGGATGGAGAGAGAGAGGGGAGACGGATGGAGAGAGAGAGGAGACGGATGGAGAGAGAGGGGAGACAGATGGAGATGGAGAGAGAGAGAGGAGACAGATGGAGATGGAGATGGAGAGAGAGAGAGGAGACAGATGGAGAGAGAGAGAGAGAGGAGACAGATGGAGAGAGAGCTCGGGGACAGATGGAGAGAGAGAGAGAGAGCTCGGGGACAGATGGAGAGAGAGAGAGAGAGAGAGGGAGGAGACAGATGGAGAGAGAGAGAGAGGAGACAGATGGTGAGAGAGAGAGAGGAAACGGATAGAGAGAGGGAGAGAGGAAACGGATAGAGAGAGGGAGAGAGAGAGAGGAGACGGACGGAGAGAGAGAGAGGAGACGGACGGAGAGGGAGAGAGGAGACGGACGGAGAGGGAGAGAGGAGACGGACGGAGAGGGAGAGAGGAGACGGACGGAGAGGGAGAGGGAGAGGGGAGACGGACGGAGAGGGAGAGAGGAGACGGACGGAGAGGGAGAGAGGAGACGGACGGAGAGGGAGAGGGAGAGAGAGGAGACGGAGGGGGAGAGGGAGAGGGAGAGAGGAGACGGAGGGAGAGGGAGAGGGGAGACGGACGGAGAGGGAGAGGGGAGACGGACGGAGAGAGGAGACGGACGGAGAGGGAGAGAGGAGACGGACGGAGAGGGAGAGAGGAGACGGACGGAGAGGGAGAGGGAGAGAGTGGAGACGGACGGAGAGGGAGAGGGAGAGAGAGGAGACGGAGGGGGAGAGGGAGAGAGGAGACGGAGGGAGAGGGAGAGGGAGAGAGAGGAGACAGAGGGAGAGGGAGAGAGGAGACGGACGGAGAGGGAGAGGGGAGACGGACGGAGGGGGAGAGGGAGAGAGGAGACGGAGGGGGAGAGGGAGAGAGGAGACGGAGGGAGAGGGAGAGAGAGGAGACGGAGGGAGAGGGAGAGAGAGGAGACGGAGGGAGAGGGAGAGAGAGAGGGGAGACGGACGGAGAGGGAGAGGGAGAGGGAGAGGGAGAGGGAGAGGGAGAGGGAGAGAGAGGAGACGGAGGGAGAGGGAGAGAGAGGAGACGGAGGGAGAGGGAGAGAGAGAGGGGAGACGGACGGAGAGGGAGAGGGAGAGGGAGAGAGAGAGGAGACGGACGGAGAGGGAGAGGGAGAGAGAGGAGACGGAGGGAGAGGGAGAGAGAGGAGACGGACGGAGAGGGAGAGAGAGAGGGGAGACGGACGGAGAGGGAGAGGGAGAGAGAGAGAGGAGACGGACGGAGAGGGAGAGGGAGAGAGAGAGAGGAGACGGAGGGAGAGGGAGAGAGAGGAGACGGACGGAGAGGGAGAGGGAGAGAGAGAGGGGAGACGGAGGGAGAGGGAGAGGGAGAGAGAGAGAGGAGACGGAGAGAGAGGGAGAGAGAGAGAGGAGACGGACGGAGAGGGAGAGAGAGGAGACGGACGGAGAGGGAGAGAGAGGAGACGGACGGAGAGGGAGAGAGAGGAGACGGACGGAGAGGGAGAGAGAGGAGACGGACGGAGAGGGAGAGAGAGGAGACGGACGGAGAGGGAGAGAGAGGAGACGGACGGAGAGGGAGAGAGAGGAGACGGACGGAGAGGGAGAGAGAGGAGACGGACGGAGAGGGAGAGAGAGGAGACGGACGGAGAGGGAGAGAGAGGAGACGGACGGAGAGGGAGAGAGAGGAGACGGACGGAGAGGGAGAGAGAGGAGACGGACGGAGAGGGAGAGAGAGGGAGGAGACGGACGGAGAGGCAGAGAGAGAGAGGAGACGGACGGAGAGGGAGAGAGAGAGAGGAGACGGACGGAGAGGGAGAGAGAGAGAGGAGACGGACGGAGAGGGAGGGAGAGAGAGGAGACGGACGGAGAGGGAGGGAGAGAGAGGAGACGGACGGAGAGGGAGAGAGAGAGAGAGGAGACGGACGGAGAGGGAGAGAGAGAGAGAGGAGACGGACGGAGAGGGAGAGAGAGAGAGAGGAGACGGACGGAGAGGGGAGAGGAGAGAGAGGAGACGGAGGGGAGGAGAGAGGAGGACGGACGGAGAGGAGAGAGAGAGGAGACGGACGGAGAGGGAGAGAGAGGAGACGGACGGAGAGGGAGAGAGAGGAGGACGGACGGAGAGGGAGAGAGAGGAGACGGACGGAGAGGGAGAGAGAGGAGACGGACGGAGAGGGAGAGAGAGGAGACGGACGGAGAGGGAGAGAGAGAGAGAGAGGAGGAGTAGAGAGACGGACGGAGAGGGAGAGGGGAGAGGGAGGAGACGGACGGAGAGGGAGAGGGAGGAGACGGACGGAGAGGGGAGAGGGAGAGAGAGAGAGAGGAGACGGACGGAGAGGGAGAGGGAGAGAGAGAGAGAGGAGACGGACGGAGAGGGAGAGGGAGAGAGAGAGAGAGGAGACGGACGGAGAGGGAGAGAGAGAGAGAGAGAGCGGAGGGACGGAGGAGGGGAGAGAGAGAGAGAGGAGACGGACGGAGAGGGAGAGAGAGAGTGAGGAGACGGACGGAGAGGGAGAGAGAGAGGAGACGGTATAGAGAGAGAGAGAGGAGACGGTATAGAGAGAGAGAGAGGAGACAGATGGAGCGAGAGAGAGAGAGACAGATGGAGCGAGAGAGAGGAGACGGATGGAGCGAGAGAGAGGAGACGGATGGAGCGAGAAAGAGGAGACGGATGGAGAGAGAGAGAGAGGAGACGGATGGAGAGAGAGAGAGAGAGGAGACGGATGGAGAGAGAGAGGAGACGGATGGAGAGAGAGAGAGGAGACGGATGGAGAGAGAGAGAGAGGAGACGGATGGAGAGAGAGAGAGAGGAGACGGATGGAGAGAGAGAGAGAGGAGACGGATGGAGAGAGAGAGAGAGGAGACGGATGGAGAGAGAGAGAGAGGAGACGGATGGAGAGAGAGAGAGAGGAGACGGATGGAGAGAGAGAGAGAGGAGACGGATGGAGAGAGAGAGAGAGGAGGCGGATGGAGAGAGAGAGAGAGGAGACGGATGGAGAGAGAGAGAGAGGGAGGAGTCAGATGGGGAGAGAGAGAGAGAGAGGAGACAGATGGTGAGAGAGAGAGGGTACAGATGGAGAGAGAGAGAGAGAGGGAGGAGACAGATGGTGAGAGAGAGAGAGGAACGGATGGGAGAGAGAGAGACAGATGAGAGAGAGAGAGCAGACAGATGGAGAGAGAGAGAGCAGACAGATGGAGAGAGAGAGAGCAGACAGATGGAGGAGAGAGAGAGGAGACAGATGGAGAGAGAGAGAGGAGACAGATGGAGAGAGAGAGAGGAGACAGATGGAGAGAGAGAGAGGAGACAGATGGAGAGAGAGAGAGGAGACAGATGGAGAGAGAGAGAGGAGACAGATGGAGAGAGAGAGAGGAGACAGATGGAGAGAGAGAGAGGAGACAGATGGAGAGAGAGAGAGGGAGACAGATGGAGAGAGAGAGAGGGGACAGATGGAGGAGAGAGAGAGAGAGCTAGAGGAGACGGATGGAGAGAGAGGGAGAGAGAGGAGACGGGTAGAGAGAGAGAGAGAGAGAGAGGAGACGGTATAGAGAGAGAGAGAGGAGACAGACGAGAGAGACAGATGGAGCGAGAGAGAGGAGACAGATGGATGAGAGAGAGAGGAGACAGATGGAGAGAGAGAGAGGAGACAGATGGAGAGAGAGAGAGGGGCCAGATGGAGAGAGAGAGAGAGGGAGGAGACGGATGAGAGAGAGAGAGAGGAGACGGATGGAGAGAGAGAGAGAGGAGACAGATGGAGAGAGAGAGAGAGGAGACAGATGGAGAGAGAGAGAGAGGAGACAGATGGAGAGAGAGAGAGAGGAGACAGATGGAGAGAGAGAGAGAGGAGACAGATGGAGAGAGAGAGAGGAGACAGATGGAGAGAGAGAGAGGGAGGAGTCAGATGGGGAGAGAGAGAGAGGAGACAGATGGTGAGAGAGAGAGGGTACAGATGGAGAGAGAGAGAGAGAGGGAGGAGACAGATGGTGAGAGAGAGAGAGGAAACGGAGAGAGAGAGAGCAGACGGATGGAGAGAGAGAAAGCAGACGGATGGAGAGAGAGAGCAGACAGATGAGAGAGAGAGCAGACAGATGAGAGAGAGAGCAGACAGATGAGAGAGAGAGGAGACAGTTGGAGAGAGAGAGAGGAGACAGTTGGAGAGAGAGAGAGGAGACAGTTGGAGAGAGAGAGAGGAGACAGTTGGAGAGAGAGAGAGGAGACAGTTGGAGAGAGAGAGAGGAGACAGTTGGAGAGAGAGAGAGGAGACAGTTGGAGAGAGAGAGAGGAGGACAGTTGGAGAGAGAGAGAGGAGACAGTTGGAGAGAGAGAGAGGAGACAGTTGGAGAGAGAGAGAGAGAGGAGACAGTTGGAGAGAGAGAGAGAGAGGAGACAGTTGGAGAGAGAGAGAGAGAGGAGACAGTTGGAGAGAGA
This sequence comes from Heterodontus francisci, assembly GCF_036365525.1. Lineage (NCBI taxonomy): Eukaryota > Metazoa > Chordata > Chondrichthyes > Heterodontiformes > Heterodontidae > Heterodontus > Heterodontus francisci. The sequence goes on from NW_027140173.1 coordinate 8,747, forward strand.
GAGGAGACAGTTGGAGAGAGAGAGAGGAGACAGTTGGAGAGAGAGAGAGGAGACAGTTGGAGAGAGAGAGAGAGGAGACAGTTGGAGAGAGAGAGAGGAGACAGTTGGAGAGAGAGAGAGGGAGACAGTTGGAGAGAGAGAGAGGAGACAGTTGGAGGAGAGAGAGAGAGACAGTTGGAGAGAGAGAGAGGAGACAGTTGGAGAGAGAGAGAGGAGACAGTTGGAGAGAGAGAGAGGAGACAGTTGGAGAGAGAGAGAGGAGACAGTTGGAGAGAGAGAGAGGAGACAGTTGGAGAGAGAGAGAGGAGACAGTTGGAGAGAGAGAGAGGAGACAGTTGGAGAGAGAGAGAGGAGACAGTTGGAGAGAGAGAGAGAGGAGACAGATGGAGCGAGAGAGAGGAGACAGATGGAGCGAGAGAGAGGAGACAGATGGAGCGAGAGAGAGGAGTCAGATGGAGAGAGAGAGAGGAGAGAGAGAGAGGAGAGAGATGGAGAGAGAGAGAGGGGACAGATGGAGAGAGAGAGAGGGGACAGATGGAGAGAGAGAGAGGGGACAGATGGAGAGAGGGAGAGGGGACAGATGGAGAGAGGGAGAGGGGACGGATGGAGAGAGGGAGAGGGGACGGATGGAGAGAGGGAGAGGAGACGGATGGAGAGAGGGGAGAGAGTACGGATGGAGAGAGAGAGAGAGGAGACGGATGGAGAGAGAGAGAGAGGAGACGGATGGAGAGAGAGAGAGAGGAGAGCGGATGGAGAGAGAGAGAGAGGAGACGGATGGAGAGAGAGAGAGAGGAGACGGATGGAGAGAGAGAGAGAGGAGACGGATGGAGAGAGAGAGAGAGGAGACGGATGGAGAGAGAGAGAGAGGAGACGGATGGAGAGAGAGAGAGAGGAGACGGGATGGAGAGAGAGAGAGAGAGGAGACGGATGGAGAGAGAGAGAGAGAGGAGAGACGGATGGAGGGAGAGAGAGAGAGAGAGGGAGAGGAGACAGATGGAGAGAGAGCTAGGGGACAGATGGAGAGAGAGAGAGAGAGAGAGCAGACGAATGGAGAGAGAGAGAGCAGACGGATGGAGAGAGAGAGAGCAGACGGATGGAGAGAGAGAGAGCAGACGGATGGAGAGAGAGAGAGGAGACGGATGGAGAGAGAGAGAGAGGAGACGGATGGAGAGAGAGAGAGAGAGGAGACGGATGGAGAGAGAGAGAGAGAGGAGACGGATGGAGAGAGAGAGAGAGAGAGGGAGACGGATGGAGAGAGAGAGAGAGAGGAGACGGATGGAGAGAGAGAGAGAGAGGAGACGGATGGAGGGAGAGAGAGAGAGAGAGGGAGAGGAGACAGATGGAGAGAGAGCTAGGGGACAGATGGAGAGAGAGAGAGAGAGAGAGAGCAGACGAATGGAGAGAGAGAGAGAGCAGACGGATGGAGAGAGAGAGAGAGCAGACGGATGGAGAGAGAGAGAGAGCAGACGGATGGAGAGAGAGAGAGAGCAGAACGGATGGAGAGAGAGAGAGAGCAGACGGATGGAGAGAGAGAGAGAGCAGACGGATGGAGAGAGAGAGAGAGCAGACGGATGGAGAGAGAGAGAGAGAGAGAGCAGACGGATGGAGAGAGAGAGAGAGCAGACGGATAGAGAGAGAGAGCAGACGGATGGAGAGAGAGAGAGGAGACAGATGGAGAGAGAGAGGAGACAGATGGAGAGAGAGGGAGGAGACAGATGGAGAGAGAGAGAGAGGAGACAGTTGGAGAGAGAGAGAGGAGACAGTTGGAGAGAGAGAGGAGACAGTTGGAGAGAGAGAGAGGAGACAGTTGGAGAGAGAGAGAGGAGACAGTTGGAGAGAGAGAGAGGGAGACAGTTGGAGAGAGAGAGAGGAGACAGTTGGAGAGAGAGAGAGGAGACAGTTGGAGAGAGAGAGAGGAGACAGTTGGAGAGAGAGAGAGGAGACAGTTGGAGAGAGAGAGAGGAGACAGTTGGAGAGAGAGAGAGGAGACAGATGGAGAGAGAGAGAGGAGACAGATGGAGCGAGAGAGAGGAGACAGATGGAGCGAGAGAGAGGAGACAGATGGAGAGAGAGAGAGGAGACAGATGGAGAGAGAGAGAGGAGAGAGAGAGAGGGGACAGATGGAGAGAGAGAGAGGGGACAGATGGAGAGAGAGAGAGGGGACAGATGGAGAGTAAGAGAGGGGACAGATGGAGAGTAAGAGAGGGGACAGATGGAGAGAGAGAGAGGGGACAGATGGAGAGAGAGAGAGAGGGGACAGATGGAGAGAGGGAGAGGGGACAGATGGAGAGAGGGAGAGGAGACAGATGGAGAGAGGGAGAGGAGACAGATGGAGAGAGAGAGAGGAGACAGATGGAGAGAGAGAGAGAGGAGACAGATGGAGAGAGAGAGGGGAGACAGATGGAGATGGAGAGAGAGAGAGAGAGGAGACAGATGGAGATGGAGAGAGAGAGAGAGAGGAGACGGATGGAGGAGAGAGAGAGAGAGAGAGAGAGGAGACGGATGGAGAGAGAGAGAGGAGACGGATGGAGATGGAGATGAGAGAGAGGAGACGGATGGAGAGAGAGAGGGGAGACAGATGGAGATGGAGAGAGAGAGGAGACAGATGGAGAGAGAGAGAGAGAGGAGACAGATGGAAGAGAGAGCTCGGGGACAGATGGAGAGAGAGCGAGAGAGAGAGAGGAGACAGATGGTGAGAGAGAGAGGAGAAACGGATAGGAGAGGGAGAGGGAGAGAGGAGACGGACGGAGGAGGGAGAGAGGAGACGGACGGAGAGGGAGAGAGGAGACGGACGGAGAGGGATGTGAGGAGACGGACGGAGAGGGAGAGAGAGGAGACGGACGGAGAGAGGAGACGGACGGAGAGGGAGAGGGGAGACGGACGGAGAGGGAGAGGGGAGACGGACGGAGAGGGGAGACGGACGGAGAGGGGAGACGGACGGAGAGGGGAGACGGACGGAGAGGGAGAGAGGAGACGGACGGAGAGGGAGAGAGGAGACGGACGGAGAGGGAGAGAGGAGACGGACGGAGAGGGAGAGAGGAGACGGACGGAGAGGGAGAGGGGAGACGGACGGAGAGGGAGGAGGGGAGACGGACGGAGAGGGAGAGGGAGAGGGGAGACGGACGGAGAGGGAGAGAGGAGACGGACGGAGAGGGAGAGGGAGAGGGAGAGAGGAGACGGACGGAGAGGGAGAGAGGAGACGGACGGAGAGGGAGAGAGGAGACGGACGGAGAGGGAGAGAGGAGACGGACGGAGAGGGAGAGAGGAGACGGACGGAGAGGGAGAGAGGAGACGGACGGAGAGGGAGAGAGGAGAGGGAGAGGGAGAGAGAGGAGACGGACGGAGAGGGAGAGGGAGAGAGAGGAGACGGACGGAGAGGGAGAGGGAGAGAGAGGAGACGGACGGAGAGGGAGAGGGAGAGGGAGAGAGAGGAGACGGAGACGGAGGGAGAGGGAGAGGGAGGAGACGGAGACGGAGGGAGAGGGAGAGGGAGGAGACGGAGACGGAGGGAGAGGGAGAGAGAGGAGACGGAGGGAGAGGGAGAGGGAGAGAGAGGAGACGGACGGAGAGGGAGAGGGAGAGAGAGGAGACGGACGGAGAGGGAGAGGGAGAGAGAGGAGACGGACGGAGAGGGAGAGGGAGAGAGGAGACGGACGGAGAGGGAGAGGGAGAGAGGAGACGGAGGGGGAGAGGGAGAGAGAGAGAGAGGGGAGACGGAGGGAGAGGGAGAGAGAGAGAGGAGACGGACGGAGAGGGAGGGGAGAGAGAGAGAGAGGAGACGGACGGAGAGGGAGAGAGAGGAGACGGACGGAGAGGGATAGAGAGGAGACGGACGGAGAGGGAGAGAGAGGAGACGGACGGAGAGGGAGAGAGAGGAGACGGACGGAGAGGGAGAGAGAGAGAGGAGACGGACGGAGAGGGAGAGAGAGAGAGGAGACGGACGGAGAGGGAGAGAGAGAGAGGAGACGGACGGAGAGGGAGAGAGAGAGAGGAGACGGACGGAGAGGGAGAGAGAGAGAGGAGACGGACGGAGAGGGAGAGAGAGAGAGGAGACGGACGGAGAGGGAGAGAGAGAGAGGAGACGGACGGAGAGGGAGAGAGAGAGAGGAGACGGACGGAGAGGGAGAGAGAGAGAGGAGACGGACGGAGAGGGAGAGAGGAGACGGACGGAGAGGGAGAGAGGAGACGGAGGGAGAGGGAGAGGGAGAGAGAGGAGACGGACGGAGAGGGAGAGGGAGAGAGAGGAGACGGAGACGGAGGGAGAGGGAGAGGGAGAGGGAGGAGACGGAGACGGAGGGAGAGGGAGAGAGAGGAGACGGAGGGAGAGGGAGAGAGAGGAGACGGACGGAGAGGGAGAGGGAGAGAGAGGAGACGGACGGAGAGGGAGAGGGAGAGGGAGAGAGAGGAGACGGACGGAGAGGGAGAGGGAGAGAGGAGACGGACGGAGAGGGAGAGGGAGAGGAGACGGAGGGGAGAGGGAGAGAGGAGACGGAGGGAGAGGGAGAGAGAGGAGACGGAGGGAGAGGGAGAGAGAGAGGGGAGACGGAGGGAGAGGGAGAGAGAGAGAGGAGACGGAGGGAGAGGGAGAGAGAGAGAGAGGAGACGGACGGAGAGGGTGAGAGAGGAGACGGACGGAGAGGGAGAGAGAGGAGACGGACGGAGAGGGAGAGAGAGGAGACGGACGGAGAGGGAGAGAGAGAGAGGAGACGGACGGAGAGGGAGAGAGAGAGAGGAGACGGACGGAGAGGGAGAGAGAGAGAGGAGACGGACGGAGAGGGAGAGAGAGAGAGGAGACGGACGGAGAGGGAGAGAGAGAGAGGAGACGGACGGAGAGGGAGAGAGAGAGAGGAGACGGACGGAGAGGGAGGGAGAGAGAGGGGACGGAGAGGGAGGGAGAGAGAGGAGACGGACGGAGAGGGAGAGAGAGGAGACGGACGGAGAGGGAGAGAGAGGAGACGGACGGAGAGGGAGAGAGAGGAGACGGACGGAGAGGGAGAGAGAGGAGACGGACGGAGAGGGAGAGAGAGGAGACGGACGGAGAGGGAGAGAGAGAGAGAGGAGACGGACGGAGAGGGAGAGAGAGAGAGAGGGGACAGATGGAGAGAGAGAGAGAGAGAGCTAGGGGAGAGATGGAGAGAGAGGGAGAGAGAGGAGACGGGTAGAGAGAGAGAGAGAGAGAGGAGACGGGTGGAGAGAGGGAGAGAGAGAGGAGACGGTATAGAGAGAGAGAGAGGAGACGGTATAGAGAGAGAGAGAGGAGACAGATGGAGCGAGAGAGAGGAGACAGATGGAGCGAGAGAGAGGAGACAGATGGAGCGAGAGAGAGGAGACAGATGGAGAGAGAGAGAGAGGAGACAGATGGAGAGAGAGAGAGAGGAGACAGATGGAGAGAGAGAGAGGAGACAGATGGAGAGAGAGAGAGGAGACAGATGGAGAGAGAGAGAGGGGACAGATGGAGAGAGAGAGAGAGAGGAGACAGATGGAGAGAGAGAGAGAGAGGAGACGGATGGAGAGAGAGAGAGAGAGGAGACAGATGGAGAGAGAGAGAGAGGAGACAGATGGAGAGAGAGAGAGAGGAGACAGATGGAGAGAGAGAGAGAGGAGACAGATGGAGAGAGAGAGAGAGGAGACAGATGGAGAGAGAGAGAGAGGAGACAGATGGAGAGAGAGAGAGAGGAGACAGATGGAGAGAGAGAGAGAGGAGACAGATGGAGAGAGAGAGAGAGGGTACAGATGGAGAGAGAGAGAGAGAGGGAGGAGACAGATGGTGAGAGAGAGAGAGGAAACGGATGGAGAGAGAGAGAGCAGACAGATGAGAGAAAGAGCAGACAGATGGAGAGAGAGAGAGCAGACAGATGGAGAGAGAGAGAGCAGACAGATGGAGAGAGAGAGAGCAGATAGATGGAGAGAGTGAGAGGAGACAGATGGAGAGAGAGAGAGGAGACAGATGGAGAGAGAGAGAGGAGACAGATGGAGAGAGAGAGAGGAGACAGATGGAGAGAGAGAGAGGAGACAGATGGAGAGAGAGAGAGGAGACAGATGGAGAGAGAGAGAGGAGACAGTTGGAGAGAGAGAGAGGAGACAGTTGGAGAGAGAGAGAGGAGACAGTTGGAGAGAGAGAGAGGAGACAGTTGGAGAGAGAGAGAGGAGACAGTTGGAGAGAGAGAGAGGAGACAGTTGGAGAGAGAGAGAGGAGACAGTTGGAGAGAGAGAGAGGAGACAGTTGGAGAGAGAGAGAGGAGACAGTTGGAGAGAGAGAGAGGAGACAGTTGGAGAGAGAGAGAGGAGACAGTTGGAGAGAGAGAGAGGAGACAGTTGGAGAGAGAGAGAGGAGACAGTTGGAGAGAGAGAGGAGACAGTTGGAGAGAGAGAGAGGAGACAGTTGGAGAGAGAGAGAGGAGACAGTTGGAGAGAGAGAGAGGAGACAGTTGGAGAGAGAGAGAGGAGACAGTTGGAGAGAGAGAGAGGAGACAGTTGGAGAGAGAGAGAGGAGACAGATGGAGAGGGAGGGAGGAGACAGATGGAGAGAGAGAGAGAGAGGAGAGACAGATGGAGAGAGAGAGAGGGGAGACAGATGGAGAGGGAGGGAGGAGACAGATGGAGAGGGAGGGAGGAGACAGATGGAGATGGAGAGAGAGGAGACAGATGGAGATGGAGAGAGAGGAGACAGATGGAGATGGAGAGAGAGAGGAGACAGATGGAGATGGAGAGAGAGAGGAGACAGATGGAGATGGAGAGAGAGAGGAGACAGATGGAGATGGAGAGAGAGAGGAGACAGATGGAGATGGAGAGAGAGAGGAGACAGATGGAGATGGAGAGAGAGAGGAGACAGATGGAGATGGAGAGAGAGAGGAGACAGATGGGGATGGAGAGAGAGAGGAGACAGATGGAGATGGAGAGAGAGAGGAGACAGATGGAGATGGAGAGAGAGAGGAGACAGATGGAGATGGAGAGAGAGAGGAGACAGATGGAGATGGAGAGAGAGAGGAGACAGATGGAGATGGAGAGAGAGAGGAGACAGATGGAGATGGAGAGAGAGAGGAGACAGATGGAGATGGAGAGAGAGAGGAGACAGATGGAGATGGAGATGGAGAGAGAGAGGAGACAGATGGAGATGGAGATGGAGAGAGAGAGGAGACAGATGGAGATGGAGAGAGAGAGGAGACAGATGGAGATGGAGAGAGAGAGGAGACAGATGGAGATGGAGAGAGAGAGGAGACAGATGGAGATGGAGAGAGAGAGGAGACAGATGGAGATGGAGAGAGAGAGGAGACAGATGGAGATGGAGAGAGAGAGGAGACAGATGGAGATGGAGAGAGAGAGGAGACAGATGGAGATGGAGAGAGAGAGGAGACAGATGGAGATGGAGAGAGAGAGGAGACAGATGGAGATGGAGAGAGAGAGGAGACAGATGGAGATGGAGAGAGAGAGGAGACAGATGGAGATGGAGAGAGAGAGGAGACAGATGGAGATGGAGAGAGAGAGGAGACAGATGGAGATGGAGAGAGAGAGGAGACAGATGGAGATGGAGAGAGGAGACAGGAGACAGATGGAGAGAGAGAGAGAGGAGAGAGAGAGAGAGGAGACAGATGGAGAGAGAGAGAGGGAGGAGACAGATGGAGAGAGAGAGAGGGAGGAGACAGATGGAGAGAGAGAGAGGGAGGAGACAGATGGAGAGAGAGAGAGGGAGGAGACAGATGGAGAGAGAGAGAGGGAGGAGACAGATGGAGAGAGAGAGAGGGAGGAGACAGATGGAGAGAGAGAGAGGGAGGAGACAGATGGAGAGAGAGAGAGGGAGGAGACAGATGGAGAGAGAGAGAGGGAGGAGACAGATGGAGAGAGAGAGAGGGAGGAGACAGATGGAGAGAGAGAGAGGGAGGAGACAGATGGAGAGAGAGAGAGGGAGGAGACAGATGGAGAGAGAGAGAGGGAGGAGACAGATGGAGAGGGAGAGAGAGGGAGGAGACAGATGGAGAGGGAGAGAGAGAGAGGAGACAGATGGAGAGGGAGAGAGAGAGAGGAGACAGATGGAGAGGGAGAGAGAGGAGACAGATGGAGAGGGAGAGAGAGAGAGGAGACAGATGGAGAGGGAGAGAGAGAGAGACAGATGGAGCGGGAGAGAGAGAGAGGAGACAGATGGAGCGGGAGAGAGAGAGAGGAGACAGATGGAGAGGGAGAGAGAGAGAGGAGACAGATGGAGCGGGAGAGAGAGAGAGGAGACAGATGGAGCGGGAGAGAGAGAGAGGAGACAGATGGAGAGGGAGAGAGAGAGAGAGGAGACAGATGGAGAGGGAGAGAGAGAGAGGAGACAGATGGAGAGGGAGAGAGAGAGAGAGGAGACAGATGGAGAGGGAGAGAGAGAGAGGAGACAGATGGAGAGGGAGAGAGAGAGAGGAGACAGATGGAGAGGGAGAGAGAGAGAGGAGACAGATGGAGAGGGAGAGAGAGAGAGGAGACAGATGGAGAGAGGGAGAGAGAGAGGGGACAGATGGAGAGAGAGAGAGAGAGGGAGGAGACAGATGGAGGGAGAGAGGGAGAGGAGACAGATGGAGAGAGAGCTAGGGGACAGATGGAGAGAGAGAGAGAGAGGGAGGAGACAGATGGAGGGAGAGAGGGAGAGGAGACAGATGGAGAGAGAGCTAGGGGACAGATGGAGAGAGAGAGAGAGAGGGAGGAGACAGATGGAGAGAGAGAGAGAGAGGAAACGGATAGAGAGAGGGAGAGAGAGAGCAGACGGATGGAGAGAGGGAGAGAGAGCAGACAGATGGAGAGAGAGAGAGAGAGAGGGAGGAGACAGATGGAGAGAGAGAGAGAGAGAGAGAGAGGAGACAGATGGTGAGAGAGAGAGAAGAAACGGATAGAGAGAGGGAGAGAGAGAGAGCAGACGGACGGAGAGGGAGAGAGGAGACGGACGGAGAGGGAGAGAGGAGACGGACGGAGAGGGAGAGAGGAGACGGACGGAGAGGGAGAGAGGAGACGGACGGAGAGGGAGAGGAGACGGACGGAGAGGGAGAGGGAGAGAGGAGACGGACGGAGAGGGAGAGAGGTGACGGACGGAGAGGGAGAGAGGAGACGGACGGAGAGGGAGAGGGAGAGGGAGAGAGAGAGAGGAGACGGACGGGGAGGGAGAGAGAGGAGACGGACGGAGAGGGAGAGAGAGGAGACGGACTTAGAGGGAGAGAGAGGAGACGGACTTAGAGGGAGAGAGAGGAGACGGACGGAGAGGGAGAGAGAGGAGACGGACGGAGAGGGAGAGAGAGGAGACGGACGGAGAGGGAGAGAGAGGAGACGGACGGAGAGGGAGAGAGAGGAGACGGACGGAGAGGGAGAGAGAGGAGACGGACGGAGAGGGAGAGAGAGGAGACGGACGGAGAGGGAGAGGGAGAGAGAGGAGACGGACGGAGAGGGAGAGGGAGAGAGGAGACGGACGGAGAGGGAGAGGGAGAGGGAGAGAGAGGAGACGGAGGGGGAGAGGGAGAGAGGAGACGGACGGAGAGGGAGAGGGAGAGGGAGAGAGAGGAGACGGACGGAGAGGGAGAGGGAGAGAGAGAGAGGAGACGGACGGAGAGGGAGAGGGAGAGGGAGAGAGAGGAGACGGACGGAGAGGGAGAGGGAGAGAGCGAGAGGACACGGAGGGGGAGATTAGACGGAGAGAGAGGGAGAGAGAGAGAGGAGACGGACGGAGAGGGAGAGGGAGCGGGAGAGGGAGAGGGGGAGAGAGAGAGAGGAGACGGACGGAGAGGGAGAGAGAGGAGACGGACGGAGAGGGAGAGAGAGGAGACGGACGGAGAGGGAGAGAGAGGAGACGGACGGAGAGGGAGAGAGAGGAGACGGACGGAGAGGGAGAGAGAGGAGACGGACGGAGAGGGAGAGAGAGGAGACGGACGGAGAGGGAGAGAGAGGAGACGGACGGAGAGGGAGAGAGAGGAGACGGACGGAGAGGGAGAGAGAGAGTGAGGAGACGGACGGAGAGGGAGAGAGAGAGTGAGGAGACGGACGGAGAGGGAGAGGGAGAGTGAGGAGACGGACGGAGAGGGAGAGGGAGAGTGAGGAGACGGACGGAGAGGGAGAGGGAGAGAGAGGAGACGGACGGAGAGGGAGAGAGAGGAGACGGACGGAGAGGGAGAGAGAGGAGACGGACGGAGAGGGAGAGAGAGGAGACGGACGGAGAGGGAGAGAGAGGAGACGGACGGAGAGGGAGAGAGAGGAGACGGACGGAGAGGGAGAGAGAGGAGACGGACGGAGAGGGAGAGAGAGGAGACGGACGGAGAGGGAGAGAGAGGAGACGGACGGAGAGGGAGAGAGAGGAGACGGACGGAGAGGGAGAGAGAGGAGACGGACGGAGAGGGAGAGGGAGAGAGAGGAGACGGACGGAGAGGGAGAGCGAGAGAGAGGAGACAGATGGAGCGAGAGAGAGGAGACAGATGGAGCGAGAGAGAGGAGACAGATGGAGCGAGAGAGAGGAGACAGATGGAGAGAGAGAGAGGAGACAGATGGAGAGAGAGAGAGGGGCCAGATGGAGAGAGGGAGAGAGATGGAGAGAGACAGATGGAGCGAGAGAGAGGAGACAGATGGAGCGAGAGAGAGGAGACAGATGGAGCGAGAGAGAGGAGACAGATGGAGCGAGAGAGAGGACACAGATGGAGCGAGAGAGAGGAGACAGATGGAGAGAGAGAGAGGAGACAGATGGAGAGAGAGAGAGGAGACAGATGGAGAGAGAGAGAGGGGCCAGATGGAGAGAGAGAGAGAGAGGGAGGAGACAGATGGAGAGAGAGAGAGAGAGGAGACAGATGGATGGAGAGAGAGAGAGAGGAGACAGATGGATGGAGAGAGAGAGAGAGGAGACAGATGGATGGAGAGAGAGAGAGAGGAGACAGATGGATGGAGAGAGAGAGAGAGGAGACAGATGGATGGAGAGAGAGAGAGAGGAGACAGATGGATGGAGAGAGAGAGAGAGGAGACAGATGGAGAGAGAGAGAGAGAGGAGACAGATGGAGAGAGAGAGAGAGAGGAGACAGATGGAGAGAGAGAGAGAGAGGAGACAGATGGAGAGAGAGAGAGGAGACAGATGGAGAGAGAGAGAGGAGACAGATGGAGAGATAGAGAGGAGACAGATGGAGAGAGAGAGAGGGAGGAGTCAGATGGGGAGAGAGAGAGAGAGGAGTCAGATGGGGAGAGAGAGAGAGGAGACAGATGGTGAGAGAGAGAGGGTACAGATGGAGAGAGAGAGAGAGAGAGGGAGGAGACAGATGGTGAGAGAGAGAGAGGAAACGGAGAGAGAGAGAGCAGACGGATGGAGAGAGAGAAAGCAGACGGATGGAGAGAGAGAGAGCAGACAGATGAGAGAGAGAGCAGACGGATGGTGAGAGAGAGAGGGTACAGATGGAGAGAGAGAGAGAGAGCTAGGGGACAGATGGAGAGAGAGAGAGAGAGAGAGAGAGAGCAGACGGATGGAGAGAGAGAGAGCAGACGGATGGAGAGAGAGAGAGAGCAGACGGATGGAGAGAGAGAGAGAGCAGACGGATGGAGAGAGAGAGAGAGCAGACAGATGGAGAGAGAGAGAGAGCAGACGGATGGAGAGAGAGAGAGAGCAGACGGATGGAGAGAGAGAGAGAGCAGACGGATGGAGAGAGAGAGAGAGCAGACGGATGGAGAGAGAGAGAGAGCAGACGGATGGAGAGAGAGAGAGAGCAGACGGATGGAGAGAGAGAGCAGACGGATGGAGAGAGAGAGAGCAGACGGATGGAGAGAGAGAGAGCAGACGGATGGAGAGAGAGAGAGCAGACGGATGGAGAGAGAGAGAGCAGACGGATGGAGAGAGAGAGAGCAGACGGATGGAGAGAGAGAGAGGAGACGGATGGAGAGAGAGAGAGGGGAGACGGATGGAGAGAGAGGGGAGACGGATGGAGAGAGAGAGAGAGGGGAGACGGATGGAGAGAGAGAGAGAGGGGAGACGGATGGAGAGAGAGAGAGAGAGGGGAGACGGATGGAGAGGGAGAGGGAGAGGGAGAGAGAGGAGACGGACGGAGAGGGAGAGGGAGAGAGAGGAGACGGACGGAGAGGGAGAGGGAGAGAGAGGAGACGGACGGAGAGGGAGAGGGAGAGAGAGGAGACGGACGGAGAGGGAGAGGGAGAGAGAGGAGACGGACGGAGAGGGAGAGGGAGAGAGAGGAGACGGACGGAGAGGGAGAGGGAGAGAGAGGAGACGGACGGAGAGGGAGAGGGAGAGGGAGAGAGAGGAGACGGACGGAGAGGGAGAGGGAGAGAGAGGAGACGGACGGAGAGGGAGAGGGAGAGGGAGAGGGAGAGAGAGGAGACGGACGGAGAGGGAGAGGGAGAGAGAGGAGACGGACGGAGAGGGAGAGGGAGAGAGAGGAGACGGACGGAGAGGGAGAGGGAGAGAGAGGAGACGGACGGAGAGGGAGAGGGAGAGAGAGGAGACGGACGGAGAGGGAGAGAGAGAGAGAGGAGACGGACGGAGAGGGAGAGGGAGAGGGAGAGGGAGAGGGAGAGGAGACAGATGGAGAGAGAGCTAGGGGACAGATGGAGAGAGAGAGAGAGAGGGAGGAGACAGATGGAGGGAGAGAGGGAGAGGAGACAGATGGAGAGAGAGCTAGGGGACAGATGGAGAGAGAGAGAGAGAGGGAGGAGACAGATGGAGAGAGAGAGAGAGAGGAAACGGATAGAGAGAGGGAGAGAGAGAGCAGACGGATGGAGAGAGGGAGAGAGAGCAGACAGATGGAGAGAGAGAGAGAGAGAGGGAGGAGACAGATGGAGAGAGAGAGAGAGAGAGAGAGAGGAGACAGATGGTGAGAGAGAGAGAAGAAACGGATAGAGAGAGGGAGAGAGAGAGAGCAGACGGACGGAGAGGGAGAGAGGAGACGGACGGAGAGGGAGAGAGGAGACGGACGGAGAGGGAGAGAGGAGACGGACGGAGAGGGAGAGAGGAGACGGACGGAGAGGGAGAGGAGACGGACGGAGAGGGAGAGGGAGAGAGGAGACGGACGGAGAGGGAGAGAGGTGACGGACGGAGAGGGAGAGAGGAGACGGACGGAGAGGGAGAGGGAGAGGGAGAGAGAGAGAGGAGACGGACGGGGAGGGAGAGAGAGGAGACGGACGGAGAGGGAGAGAGAGGAGACGGACTTAGAGGGAGAGAGAGGAGACGGACTTAGAGGGAGAGAGAGGAGACGGACGGAGAGGGAGAGAGAGGAGACGGACGGAGAGGGAGAGAGAGGAGACGGACGGAGAGGGAGAGAGAGGAGACGGACGGAGAGGGAGAGAGAGGAGACGGACGGAGAGGGAGAGAGAGGAGACGGACGGAGAGGGAGAGAGAGGAGACGGACGGAGAGGGAGAGGGAGAGAGAGGAGACGGACGGAGAGGGAGAGGGAGAGAGGAGACGGACGGAGAGGGAGAGGGAGAGAGAGGAGACGGAGGGGGAGAGGGAGAGAGGAGACGGACGGAGAGGGAGAGGGAGAGGGAGAGAGAGGAGACGGACGGAGAGGGAGAGGGAGAGAGAGAGAGGAGACGGACGGAGAGGGAGAGGGAGAGGGAGAGAGAGGAGACGGACGGAGAGGGAGAGGGAGAGAGCGAGAGGACACGGAGGGGGAGATTAGACGGAGAGAGAGGGAGAGAGAGAGAGGAGACGGACGGAGAGGGAGAGGGAGCGGGAGAGGGAGAGGGGGAGAGAGAGAGAGGAGACGGACGGAGAGGGAGAGAGAGGAGACGGACGGAGAGGGAGAGAGAGGAGACGGACGGAGAGGGAGAGAGAGGAGACGGACGGAGAGGGAGAGAGAGGAGACGGACGGAGAGGGAGAGAGAGGAGACGGACGGAGAGGGAGAGAGAGGAGACGGACGGAGAGGGAGAGAGAGGAGACGGACGGAGAGGGAGAGAGAGAGTGAGGAGACGGACGGAGAGGGAGAGAGAGAGTGAGGAGACGGACGGAGAGGGAGAGGGAGAGTGAGGAGACGGACGGAGAGGGAGAGGGAGAGTGAGGAGACGGACGGAGAGGGAGAGGGAGAGAGAGGAGACGGACGGAGAGGGAGAGAGAGGAGACGGACGGAGAGGGAGAGAGAGGAGACGGACGGAGAGGGAGAGAGAGGAGACGGACGGAGAGGGAGAGAGAGGAGACGGACGGAGAGGGAGAGAGAGGAGACGGACGGAGAGGGAGAGAGAGGAGACGGACGGAGAGGGAGAGAGAGGAGACGGACGGAGAGGGAGAGAGAGGAGACGGACGGAGAGGGAGAGAGAGGAGACGGACGGAGAGGGAGAGGGAGAGAGAGGAGACGGACGGAGAGGGAGAGGGAGAGAGAGGAGACGGACGGAGAGGGAGAGCGAGAGAGAGGAGACAGATGGAGCGAGAGAGAGGAGACAGATGGAGCGAGAGAGAGGAGACAGATGGAGCGAGAGAGAGGAGACAGATGGAGAGAGAGAGAGGAGACAGATGGAGAGAGAGAGAGGGGCCAGATGGAGAGAGGGAGAGAGATGGAGAGAGACAGATGGAGCGAGAGAGAGGAGACAGATGGAGCGAGAGAGAGGAGACAGATGGAGCGAGAGAGAGGAGACAGATGGAGCGAGAGAGAGGACACAGATGGAGCGAGAGAGAGGAGACAGATGGAGAGAGAGAGAGGAGACAGATGGAGAGAGAGAGAGGAGACAGATGGAGAGAGAGAGAGGGGCCAGATGGAGAGAGAGAGAGAGAGGGAGGAGACAGATGGAGAGAGAGAGAGAGAGGAGACAGATGGATGGAGAGAGAGAGAGAGGAGACAGATGGATGGAGAGAGAGAGAGAGGAGACAGATGGATGGAGAGAGAGAGAGAGGAGACAGATGGATGGAGAGAGAGAGAGAGGAGACAGATGGATGGAGAGAGAGAGAGAGGAGACAGATGGATGGAGAGAGAGAGAGAGGAGACAGATGGAGAGAGAGAGAGAGAGGAGACAGATGGAGAGAGAGAGAGGAGACAGATGGAGAGAGAGAGAGGAGACAGATGGAGAGAGAGAGAGGGAGGAGTCAGATGGGGAGAGAGAGAGAGAGGAGTCAGATGGGGAGAGAGAGAGAGGAGACAGATGGTGAGAGAGAGAGGGTACAGATGGAGAGAGAGAGAGAGAGAGGGAGGAGACAGATGGTGAGAGAGAGAGAGGAAACGGAGAGAGAGAGAGCAGACGGATGGAGAGAGAGAAAGCAGACGGATGGAGAGAGAGAGAGCAGACAGATGAGAGAGAGAGCAGACGGATGGTGAGAGAGAGAGGGTACAGATGGAGAGAGAGAGAGCGAGCTAGGGGACAGATGGAGAGAGAGAGAGAGAGAGAGAGAGAGCAGACGGATGGAGAGAGAGAGAGCAGACGGATGGAGAGAGAGAGAGAGCAGACGGATGGAGAGAGAGAGAGAGCAGACGGATGGAGAGAGAGAGAGAGCAGACAGATGGAGAGAGAGAGAGAGCAGACGGATGGAGAGAGAGAGAGAGCAGACGGATGGAGAGAGAGAGAGAGCAGACGGATGGAGAGAGAGAGAGAGCAGACGGATGGAGAGAGAGAGCAGACGGATGGAGAGAGAGAGAGCAGACGGATGGAGAGAGAGAGAGCAGACGGATGGAGAGAGAGAGAGCAGACGGATGGAGAGAGAGAGAGCAGACGGATGGAGAGAGAGAGAGCAGACGGATGGAGAGAGAGAGAGGAGACGGATGGAGAGAGAGAGAGGGGAGACGGATGGAGAGAGAGGGGAGACGGATGGAGAGAGAGAGAGAGGGGAGACGGATGGAGAGAGAGAGAGAGGGGAGACGGATGGAGAGAGAGAGAGAGAGGGGAGACGGATGGAGAGGGAGAGGGAGAGAGAGGAGACGGACGGAGAGGGAGAGGGAGAGAGAGGAGACGGACGGAGAGGGGAGAGAGAGGAGACGGACGGAGAGGGAGAGGGAGAGAGAGGAGACGGACGGAGAGGGAGAGGGAGAGGGAGAGAGAGGAGACGGACGGAGAGGGAGAGGGAGAGAGAGGAGACGGACGGAGAGGGAGAGAGAGGAGACGGACGGAGAGGGAGAGGGAGAGAGAGGAGACGGACGGAGAGGGAGAGGGAGAGGGAGAGAGAGGAGACGGACGGAGAGGGAGAGGGAGAGAGAGGAGACGGACGGAGAGGGAGAGGGAGAGGGAGAGGGAGAGAGAGGAGACGGACGGAGAGGGAGAGGGAGAGAGAGGAGACGGACGGAGAGGGAGAGGGAGAGAGAGGAGACGGACGGAGAGGGAGAGGGAGAGAGAGGAGACGGACGGAGAGGGAGAGGGAGAGAGAGGAGACGGACGGAGAGGGAGAGAGAGAGAGAGGAGACGGACGGAGAGGGAGAGGGAGAGGGAGAGGGAGAGGGAGAGAGAGAGAGAGGAGACGGACGGAGAGGGAGAGGGAGAGAGAGAGAGAGGAGACGGACGGAGAGGGAGAGAGAGGGGAGACGGATGGAGAGAGAGAGAGAGAGGGGAGACGGATGGAGAGGGAGAGGGAGAGAGAGGAGACGGACGGAGAGGGAGAGGGAGAGAGAGGAGACGGACGGAGAGGGAGAGGGAGAGAGAGGAGACGGACGGAGAGGGAGAGGGAGAGAGAGGAGACGGACGGAGAGGGAGAGGGAGAGGGAGAGAGAGGAGACGGACGGAGAGGGAGAGGGAGAGAGAGGAGACGGACGGAGAGGGAGAGGGAGAGAGAGGAGACGGACGGAGAGGGAGAGGGAGAGGGAGAGAGAGGAGACGGACGGAGAGGGAGAGGGAGAGAGAGGAGACGGACGGAGAGGGAGAGGGAGAGAGAGGAGACGGACGGAGAGGGAGAGAGAGAGAGAGGAGACGGACGGAGAGGGAGAGGGAGAGAGAGAGAGAGGAGACGGACGGAGAGGGAGAGGGAGAGAGAGAGAGAGGAGACGGACGGAGGGGGAGAGGGAGAGAGAGGAGACGGACGGAGAGGGAGAGAGAGAGTGAGCAGACGGACGGAGAGGGAGGGAGAGAGAGGAGACGGACGGAGAGGGAGAGAGAGGAGACGGACGGAGAGGGAGAGGGAGAGAGAGGAGACGGACGGAGAGGGAGAGAGAGAGAGAGGAGACGGACGGAGAGGGAGAGGGAGAGAGAGAGTGAGGCGACGGACGGAGAGGGAGAGAGAGAGTGAGGAGACGGACGGAGAGGGAGAGAGATGGAGAGAGACAGATGGAGCGAGAGAGAGGAGACAGATGGAGCGAGAGAGAGGAGACAGATGGAGCGAGAGAGAGGAGACAGATGGAGAGAGAGAGAGGAGACAGATGGAGAGAGAGAGAGGAGACAGATGGAGAGAGAGAGAGGAGACAGATGGAGAGAGAGAGAGGGGCCAGATGAAGAGAGGGAGAGAGATGGAGAGAGACAGATGGAGCGAGAGAGAGGAGACAGATGGAGCGAGAGAGAGGAGACAGATGGAGCGAGAGAGAGGAGACAGATGGAGAGAGAGAGAGGAGACAGATGGAGAGAGAGAGAGGAGACAGATGGAGAGAGAGAGAGGAGACAGATGGAGAGAGAGAGAGGGGCCAGATGGAGAGAGAGAGAGAGAGGGAGGAGACAGATGGAGAGAGAGAGAGAGAGGAGACGGATGGAGAGAGAGAGAGAGGAGACAGATGGATGGAGAGAGAGAGAGAGGAGACAGATGGATGGAGAGAGAGAGAGAGGAGACAGATGGATGGAGAGAGAGAGAGAGGAGACAGATGGAGAGAGAGAGAGAGAGGAGACAGATGGAGAGAGAGAGAGAGAGGAGACAGATGGAGAGAGAGAGAGAGAGGAGACAGATGGAGAGAGAGAGAGGAGACAGATGGAGAGAGAGAGAGGAGACAGATGGAGAGAGAGAGAGGAGACAGATGGAGAGAGAGAGAGGGAGGAGTCAGATGGGGAGAGAGAGAGGGAGGAGTCAGATGGGGAGAGAGAGAGAGAGGAGTCAGATGGGGAGAGAGAGAGAGGAGACAGATGGGGAGAGAGAGAGGGTACAGATGGAGAGAGAGAGAGAGAGAGGGAGGAGACAGATGGTGAGAGAGAGAGAGGAAACGGAGAGAGAGAGAGCAGACGGATGGAGAGAGAGAAAGCAGACGGATGGAGAGAGAGAGAGCAGACAGATGAGAGAGAGAGCAGACGGATGGTGAGAGAGAGAGGGTACAGATGGAGAGAGAGAGAGAGAGCTAGGGGACAGATGGAGAGAGAGAGAGAGAGAGAGAGCGAGCAGACGGATGGAGAGAGAGCGAGCAGACGGATGGAGAGAGAGAGAGAGCAGACGGATGGAGAGAGAGAGAGAGCAGACGGATGGAGAGAGAGAGAGAGCAGACGGATGGAGAGAGAGAGAGAGCAGACGGATGGAGAGAGAGAGAGCAGACGGATGGAGAGAGAGAGAGCAGACGGATGGAGAGAGAGAGAGCAGACGGATGGAGAGAGAGAGCAGACGGATGGAGAGAGAGAGAGGAGATGGATGGAGAGAGAGAGAGGGGAGACGGATGGAGAGAGAGAGAGGGGAGACGGATGGAGAGAGAGAGAGGGGAGACGGATGGAGAGAGAGAGAGAGGGGAGACGGATGGAGAGAGAGAGAGAGAGGGGAGACGGATGGAGAGAGAGAGAGAGAGGGGAGACGGATGGAGAGAGAGAGAGAGAGGGGAGACGGATGGAGAGAGAGAGAGGGGAGACGGATGGAGAGAGAGAGAGGGGAGACGGATGGAGAGAGAGAGAGGGGAGACGGATGGAGAGAGAGAGAGGGGAGACGGATGGAGAGAGAGAGAGGGGAGACGGATGGAGAGAGAGAGAGGGGAGACGGATGGAGAGAGAGAGAGGGGAGACGGATGGAGAGAGAGAGAGGGGAGACGGATGGAGAGAGAGAGAGGGGAGACGGATGGAGAGAGAGAGAGGGGAGACGGATGGAGAGAGAGAGAGGGGAGACGGATGGAGAGAGAGAGAGGGGAGACGGATGGAGAGAGAGAGGGGAGACGGATGGAGAGAGAGAGGAGACGGATGGAGAGAGAGGGGAGACAGATGGAGATGGAGAGAGAGAGAGGAGACAGATGGAGATGGAGATGGAGAGAGAGAGAGGAGACAGATGGAGAGAGAGAGAGAGAGGAGACAGATGGAGAGAGAGCTCGGGGACAGATGGAGAGAGAGAGAGAGAGCTCGGGGACAGATGGAGAGAGAGAGAGAGAGAGAGGGAGGAGACAGATGGAGAGAGAGAGAGAGGAGACAGATGGTGAGAGAGAGAGAGGAAACGGATAGAGAGAGGGAGAGAGGAAACGGATAGAGAGAGGGAGAGAGAGAGAGGAGACGGACGGAGAGAGAGAGAGGAGACGGACGGAGAGGGAGAGAGGAGACGGACGGAGAGGGAGAGAGGAGACGGACGGAGAGGGAGAGAGGAGACGGACGGAGAGGGAGAGGGAGAGGGGAGACGGACGGAGAGGGAGAGAGGAGACGGACGGAGAGAGGAGACGGACGGAGAGGGAGAGAGGAGACGGACGGAGAGGGAGAGGGAGAGGGAGAGAGAGGAGACGGAGGGGGAGAGGGAGAGGGAGAGAGGAGACGGAGGGAGAGGGAGAGGGGAGACGGACGGAGAGAGGAGACGGACGGAGAGGGAGAGAGGAGACGGACGGAGAGGGAGAGAGGAGACGGACGGAGAGGGAGAGGGAGAGAGTGGAGACGGACGGAGAGGGAGAGGGAGAGAGAGGAGACGGAGGGGGAGAGGGAGAGAGGAGACGGAGGGAGAGGGAGAGGGAGAGAGAGGAGACAGAGGGAGAGGGAGAGAGGAGACGGACGGAGAGGGAGAGGGGAGACGGACGGAGGGGGAGAGGGAGAGAGGAGACGGAGGGGGAGAGGGAGAGAGAGGAGACGGAGGGAGAGGGAGAGAGAGGAGACGGAGGGAGAGGGAGAGAGAGGAGACGGAGGGAGAGGGAGAGAGAGAGGGGAGACGGACGGAGAGGGAGAGGGAGAGGGAGAGGGAGAGGGAGAGGGAGAGGGAGAGGGAGAGGGAGAGAGAGGAGACGGAGGGAGAGGGAGAGAGAGGAGACGGAGGGAGAGGGAGAGAGAGAGGGGAGACGGACGGAGAGGGAGAGGGAGAGAGAGAGGAGACGGACGGAGAGGGAGAGGGAGAGGGAGAGAGAGGAGACGGAGGGAGAGGGAGAGAGAGGAGACGGACGGAGAGGGAGAGAGAGAGGGGAGACGGACGGAGAGGGAGAGGGAGAGAGAGAGAGGAGACGGACGGAGAGGGAGAGGGAGAGAGAGAGAGGAGACGGAGGGAGAGGGAGAGAGAGGAGACGGACGGAGAGGGAGAGGGAGAGAGAGAGGGGAGACGGAGGGAGAGGGAGAGAGAGAGAGGAGACGGAGAGAGAGGGAGAGAGAGAGAGGAGACGGACGGAGAGGGAGAGAGAGGAGACGGACGGAGAGGGAGAGAGAGGAGACGGACGGAGAGGGAGAGAGAGGAGACGGACGGAGAGGGAGAGAGAGGAGACGGACGGAGAGGGAGAGAGAGGAGACGGACGGAGAGGGAGAGAGAGGAGACGGACGGAGAGGGAGAGAGAGGAGACGGACGGAGAGGGAGAGAGAGGAGACGGACGGAGAGGGAGAGAGAGGAGACGGACGGAGAGGGAGAGAGAGGAGACGGACGGAGAGGGAGAGAGAGGAGACGGACGGAGAGGGAGAGAGAGGAGACGGACGGAGAGGGAGAGAGAGGAGACGGACGGAGAGGGAGAGAGAGGAGACGGACGGAGAGGGAGAGAGAGGAGACGGACGGAGAGGGAGAGAGAGGAGACGGACGGAGAGGGAGAGAGAGGAGACGGACGGAGAGGGAGAGAGAGGGAGGAGACGGACGGAGAGGCAGAGAGAGGGAGGAGACGGACGGAGAGGCAGAGAGAGAGAGGAGACGGACGGAGAGGGAGAGAGAGAGAGGAGACGGACGGAGAGGGAGAGAGAGAGAGGAGACGGACGGAGAGGGAGAGAGAGAGAGGAGACGGACGGAGAGGGAGGGAGAGAGAGGAGACGGACGGAGAGGGAGAGAGAGAGAGGAGACGGACGGAGAGGGAGGGAGAGAGAGGAGACGGACGGAGAGGGAGGGAGAGAGAGGAGACGGACGGAGAGGGAGAGAGAGGAGACGGACGGAGAGGGAGAGAGAGGAGACGGACGGAGAGGGAGAGAGAGGAGACGGACGGAGAGGGAGAGAGAGGAGACGGACGGAGAGGGAGAGGGAGGAGACGGACGGAGAGGGAGAGGGAGAGAGAGAGAGAGGAGACGGACGGAGAGGGAGGGAGAGGGAGGAGACGGACGGAGAGGCAGAGAGAGGGAGGAGACGGACGGAGAGGCAGAGAGAGAGAGGAGACGGACGGAGAGGGAGAGAGAGAGAGGAGACGGACGGAGAGGGAGAGAGAGAGAGGAGACGGACGGAGAGGGAGAGAGAGAGAGGAGACGGACGGAGAGGGAGGGAGAGAGAGGAGACGGACGGAGAGGGAGGGAGAGAGAGGAGACGGACGGAGAGGGAGAGAGAGAGAGGAGACGGACGGAGAGGGAGGGAGAGAGAGGAGACGGACGGAGAGGGAGGGAGAGAGAGGAGACGGACGGAGAGGGAGAGAGAGGAGACGGACGGAGAGGGAGAGAGAGGAGACGGACGGAGAGGGAGAGAGAGGAGACGGACGGAGAGGGAGAGGGAGGAGACGGACGGAGAGGGAGAGGGAGAGAGAGAGAGAGGAGACGGACGGAGAGGGAGAGAGAGAGAGAGGAGACGGACGGAGAGGGAGAGAGAGAGAGAGGAGACGGACGGAGAGGGAGAGAGAGAGAGAGGAGACGGACGGAGAGGGAGAGAGAGAGAGAGGAGACGGACGGAGAGGGAGAGAGAGAGAGAGGAGACGGACGGAGAGGGAGAGAGAGGAGACGGACGGAGAGGGAGAGAGAGAGAGAGGAGACGGACGGAGAGGGAGAGGGAGGAGACGGACGGAGAGGGAGAGGGAGAGGGAGAGGGAGAGAGAGAGAGAGAGAGAGGAGACGGACGGAGAGGGAGAGAGAGAGGAGACGGTATAGAGAGAGAGAGAGGAGACGGTATAGAGAGAGAGAGAGGAGACAGATGGAGCGAGAGAGAGGAGACAGATGGAGCGAGAGAGAGGAGACAGATGGAGCGAGAGAGAGGAGACAGATGGAGCGAGAGAGAGGAGACGGATGGAGAGAGAGAGAGAGGAGACGGATGGAGAGAGAGAGAGAGGAGACGGATGGAGAGAGAGAGAGAGGAGACGGATGGAGAGAGAGAGAGAGGAGACGGATGGAGAGAGAGAGAGAGGAGACGGATGGAGAGAGAGAGAGAGGAGACGGATGGAGAGAGAGAGAGAGGAGACGGATGGAGAGAGAGAGAGAGGAGACGGATGGAGAGAGAGAGAGAGGAGACGGATGGAGAGAGAGAGAGAGGAGACGGATGGAGAGAGAGAGAGAGGAGACAGATGGAGAGAGAGGAGACAGATGGAGAGAGAGAGAGAGGGAGGAGTCAGATGGGGAGAGAGAGAGAGAGGAGACAGATGGTGAGAGAGAGAGGGTACAGATGGAGAGAGAGAGAGAGAGGGAGGAGACAGATGGTGAGAGAGAGAGAGGAAACGGATGGAGAGAGAGAGAGCAGACAGATGAGAGAGAGAGAGCAGACAGATGGAGAGAGAGAGAGCAGACAGATGGAGAGAGAGAGAGCAGACAGATGGAGAGAGAGAGAGAGAGCAGACAGATGGAGAGAGAGAGAGG
Organism: Heterodontus francisci; assembly: GCF_036365525.1. Lineage (NCBI taxonomy): Eukaryota > Metazoa > Chordata > Chondrichthyes > Heterodontiformes > Heterodontidae > Heterodontus > Heterodontus francisci. Next base: position 31,459 of record NW_027140173.1, read on the forward strand.
AGACAGATGGAGAGAGAGAGAGAGAGGAGACAGATGGATGGAGAGAGAGAGAGAGGAGACAGATGGATGGAGAGAGAGAGAGAGGAGACAGATGGATGGAGAGAGAGAGAGAGGAGACAGATGGATGGAGAGAGAGAGAGAGGAGACAGATGGAGAGAGAGAGAGAGAGGAGACAGATGGAGAGAGAGAGAGAGAGGAGACAGATGGAGAGAGAGAGAGGAGACAGATGGAGAGAGAGAGAGGAGACAGATGGAGAGAGAGAGAGGAGACAGATGGAGAGAGAGAGAGGGAGGAGTCAGATGGGGAGAGAGAGAGGGAGGAGTCAGATGGGGAGAGAGAGAGAGAGGAGTCAGATGGGGAGAGAGAGAGAGGAGACAGATGGGGAGAGAGAGAGGGTACAGATGGAGAGAGAGAGAGAGAGAGGGAGGAGACAGATGGTGAGAGAGAGAGAGGAAACGGAGAGAGAGAGAGCAGACGGATGGAGAGAGAGAAAGCAGACGGATGGAGAGAGAGAGAGCAGACAGATGAGAGAGAGAGCAGACGGATGGTGAGAGAGAGAGGGTACAGATGGAGAGAGAGAGAGAGAGCTAGGGGACAGATGGAGAGAGAGAGAGAGCGAGCAGACGGATGGAGAGAGAGCGAGCAGACGGATGGAGAGAGAGAGAGAGCAGACGGATGGAGAGAGAGAGAGAGCAGACGGATGGAGAGAGAGAGAGAGCAGACGGATGGAGAGAGAGAGAGAGCAGACGGATGGAGAGAGAGAGAGCAGACGGATGGAGAGAGAGAGAGCAGACGGATGGAGAGAGAGAGAGCAGACGGATGGAGAGAGAGAGCAGACGGATGGAGAGAGAGAGAGGAGATGGATGGAGAGAGAGAGAGGGGAGACGGATGGAGAGAGAGAGAGGGGAGACGGATGGAGAGAGAGAGAGGGGAGACGGATGGAGAGAGAGAGAGAGGGGAGACGGATGGAGAGAGAGAGAGAGAGGGGAGACGGATGGAGAGAGAGAGAGAGAGGGGAGACGGATGGAGAGAGAGAGAGAGAGGGGAGACGGATGGAGAGAGAGAGAGGGGAGACGGATGGAGAGAGAGAGAGGGGAGACGGATGGAGAGAGAGAGAGGGGAGACGGATGGAGAGAGAGAGAGGGGAGACGGATGGAGAGAGAGAGAGGGGAGACGGATGGAGAGAGAGAGAGGGGAGACGGATGGAGAGAGAGAGAGGGGAGACGGATGGAGAGAGAGAGAGGGGAGACGGATGAAGAGAGAGAGAGGGGAGACGGATGGAGAGAGAGAGAGGGGAGACGGATGGAGAGAGAGAGAGGGGAGACGGATGGAGAGAGAGAGAGGGGAGACGGATGGAGAGAGAGAGGAGACGGATGGAGAGAGAGGGGAGACAGATGGAGATGGAGAGAGAGAGAGGAGACAGATGGAGATGGAGATGGAGAGAGAGAGAGGAGACAGATGGAGAGAGAGAGAGAGAGGAGACAGATGGAGAGAGAGCTCGGGGACAGATGGAGAGAGAGAGAGAGAGCTCGGGGACAGATGGAGAGAGAGAGAGAGAGAGAGGGAGGAGACAGATGGAGAGAGAGAGAGAGGAGACAGATGGTGAGAGAGAGAGAGGAAACGGATAGAGAGAGGGAGAGAGGAAACGGATAGAGAGAGGGAGAGAGAGAGAGGAGACGGACGGAGAGAGAGAGAGGAGACGGACGGAGAGGGAGAGAGGAGACGGACGGAGAGGGAGAGAGGAGACGGACGGAGAGGGAGAGAGGAGACGGACGGAGAGGGAGAGGGAGAGGGGAGACGGACGGAGAGGGAGAGAGGAGACGGACGGAGAGAGGAGACGGACGGAGAGGGAGAGAGGAGACGGACGGAGAGGGAGAGGGAGAGGGAGAGAGAGGAGACGGAGGGGGAGAGGGAGAGGGAGAGAGGAGACGGAGGGAGAGGGAGAGGGGAGACGGACGGAGAGAGGAGACGGACGGAGAGGGAGAGAGGAGACGGACGGAGAGGGAGAGAGGAGACGGACGGAGAGGGAGAGAGGAGACGGACGGAGAGGGAGAGAGTGGAGACGGACGGAGAGGGAGAGGGAGAGAGAGGAGACGGAGGGGGAGAGGGAGAGAGGAGACGGAGGGAGAGGGAGAGGGAGAGAGAGGAGACAGAGGGAGAGGGAGAGAGGAGACGGACGGAGAGGGAGAGGGGAGACGGACGGAGGGGGAGAGGGAGAGAGGAGACGGAGGGGGAGAGGGAGAGAGGAGACGGAGGGAGAGGGAGAGAGAGGAGACGGAGGGAGAGGGAGAGAGAGGAGACGGAGGGAGAGGGAGAGAGAGAGGGGAGACGGACGGAGAGGGAGAGGGAGAGGGAGAGGGAGAGGGAGAGGGAGAGAGAGGAGACGGAGGGAGAGGGAGAGAGAGGAGACGGAGGGAGAGGGAGAGAGAGAGGGGCGACGGACGGAGAGGGAGAGGGAGAGGGAGAGGGAGAGAGAGAGGAGACGGACGGAGAGGGAGAGGGAGAGGGAGAGAGGAGACGGAGGGAGAGGGAGAGAGAGGAGACGGACGGAGAGGGAGAGAGAGAGGGGAGACGGACGGAGAGGGAGAGGGAGAGAGAGAGAGGAGACGGACGGAGAGGGAGAGGGAGAGAGAGAGAGGAGACGGAGGGAGAGGGAGAGAGAGGAGACGGACGGAGAGGGAGAGGGAGAGAGAGAGGGGAGACGGAGGGAGAGGGAGAGAGAGAGAGGAGACGGAGAGAGAGGGAGAGAGAGAGAGGAGACGGACGGAGAGGGAGAGAGAGGAGACGGACGGAGAGGGAGAGAGAGGAGACGGACGGAGAGGGAGAGAGAGGAGACGGACGGAGAGGGAGAGAGAGGAGACGGACGGAGAGGGAGAGAGAGGAGACGGACGGAGAGGGAGAGAGAGGAGACGGACGGAGAGGGAGAGAGAGGAGACGGACGGAGAGGGAGAGAGAGGAGACGGACGGAGAGGGAGAGAGAGGAGACGGACGGAGAGGGAGAGAGAGGAGACGGACGGAGAGGGAGAGAGAGGAGACGGACGGAGAGGGAGAGAGAGGAGACGGACGGAGAGGGAGAGAGAGGAGACGGACGGAGAGGGAGAGAGAGGAGACGGACGGAGAGGGAGAGAGAGGAGACGGACGGAGAGGGAGAGAGAGGAGACGGACGGAGAGGGAGAGAGAGGGAGGAGACGGACGGAGAGGCAGAGAGAGAGAGGAGACGGACGGAGAGGGAGAGAGAGAGAGGAGACGGACGGAGAGGGAGAGAGAGAGAGGAGACGGACGGAGAGGGAGAGAGAGAGAGGAGACGGACGGAGAGGGAGGGAGAGAGAGGAGACGGACGGAGAGGGAGGGAGAGAGAGGAGACGGACGGAGAGGGAGGGAGAGAGAGGAGACGGACGGAGAGGGAGAGAGAGGAGACGGACGGAGAGGGAGAGAGAGGAGACGGACGGAGAGGGAGAGAGAGGAGACGGACGGAGAGGGAGAGAGAGGAGACGGACGGAGAGGGAGAGGGAGGAGACGGACGGAGAGGGAGAGGGAGGAGACGGACGGAGAGGGAGAGGGAGAGAGAGAGAGAGGAGACGGACGGAGAGGGAGAGAGAGAGAGAGGAGACGGACGGAGAGGGAGAGAGAGAGAGAGGAGACGGACGGAGAGGGAGAGAGAGAGAGAGGAGACGGACGGAGAGGGAGAGGGAGAGGGAGAGGGAGGAGACGGACGGAGAGGGAGAGGGAGAGGGAGAGGGAGAGAGAGAGAGAGAGAGAGGAGACGGACGGAGAGGGAGAGAGAGAGGAGACGGTATAGAGAGAGAGAGAGGAGACGGTATAGAGAGAGAGAGAGGGAGGAGACAGATGGAGAGAGAGAGAGGGAGGAGACAGATGGAGAGAGAGAGAGGGAGGAGACAGATGGAGAGAGAGAGAGGGAGGAGACAGATGGAGAGAGAGAGAGGGAGGAGACAGATGGAGAGAGAGAGAGGGAGGAGACAGATGGAGAGAGAGAGAGGGAGGAGACAGATGGAGAGAGAGAGAGGGAGGAGACAGATGGAGAGAGAGAGAGGGAGGAGACAGATGGAGAGAGAGAGAGGGAGGAGACAGATGGAGAGAGAGAGAGGGAGGAGACAGATGGAGAGAGAGAGAGGGAGGAGACAGATGGAGAGAGAGAGAGGGAGGAGACAGATGGAGAGGGAGAGAGAGGGAGTAGACAGATGGAGAGGGAGAGAGAGAGAGGAGACAGATGGAGAGGGAGAGAGAGAGAGGAGACAGATGGAGAGGGAGAGAGAGGAGACAGATGGAGAGGGAGAGAGAGAGAGGAGACAGATGGAGAGGGAGAGAGAGAGAGGAGACAGATGGAGAGGGAGAGAGAGAGAGGAGACAGATGGAGAGGGAGAGAGAGAGAGGAGACAGATGGAGAGGGAGAGAGAGAGAGGAGACAGATGGAGAGGGAGAGAGAGAGAGACAGATGGAGCGGGAGAGAGAGAGAGGAGACAGATGGAGAGGGAGAGAGAGAGAGGAGACAGATGGAGCGGGAGAGAGAGAGAGGAGACAGATGGAGAGGGAGAGAGAGAGAGGAGACAGATGGAGAGGGAGAGAGAGAGAGGAGACAGATGGAGAGGGAGAGAGAGAGAGGAGACAGATGGAGAGGGAGAGAGAGAGAGGAGACAGATGGAGAGGGAGAGAGAGAGAGGAGACAGATGGAGAGGGAGAGAGAGAGAGGAGACAGATGGAGAGGGAGAGAGAGAGAGGAGACAGATGGAGAGAGGGAGAGAGAGAGGGGACAGATGGAGAGAGAGAGAGAGAGGGAGGAGACAGATGGAGGGAGAGAGGGAGAGGAGACAGATGGAGAGAGAGCTAGGGGACAGATGGAGAGAGAGAGAGAGAGGGAGGAGACAGATGGAGAGAGAGAGAGAGAGGAAACGGATAGAGAGAGGGAGAGAGAGAGCAGACGGATGGAGAGAGGGAGAGAGAGCAGACAGATGGAGAGAGAGAGAGAGAGAGGGAGGAGACAGATGGAGAGAGAGAGAGAGAGAGGAGACAGATGGTGAGAGAGAGAGAAGAAACGGATAGAGAGAGGGAGAGAGAGAGAGGAGACGGACGGAGAGGGAGAGAGGAGACGGACGGAGAGGGAGAGAGGAGACGGACGGAGAGGGAGAGAGGAGACGGACGGAGAGGGAGAGAGGAGACGGACGGAGAGGGAGAGAGGAGACGGACGGAGAGGGAGAGGAGACGGACGGAGAGGGAGAGGGAGAGAGGAGACGGACGGAGAGGGAGAGAGGAGACGGACGGAGAGGGAGAGGGAGAGGGAGAGAGAGAGAGGAGACGGACGGAGAGGGAGAGAGAGGAGACGGACGGAGAGGGAGAGAGAGGAGACGGACTTAGAGGGAGAGAGAGGAGACGGACTTAGAGGGAGAGAGAGGAGACGGACGGAGAGGGAGAGAGAGGAGACGGACGGAGAGGGAGAGAGAGGAGACGGACGGAGAGGGAGAGAGAGGAGACGGACGGAGAGGGAGAGAGAGGAGACGGACGGAGAGGGAGAGAGAGGAGACGGACGGAGAGGGAGAGAGAGGAGACGGACGGAGAGGGAGAGAGAGGAGACGGACGGAGAGGGAGAGAGAGGAGACGGACGGAGAGGGAGAGAGAGGAGACGGACGGAGAGGGAGAGGGAGAGAGGAGACGGACGGAGAGGGAGAGGGAGAGAGAGGAGACGGAGGGGGAGAGGGAGAGAGGAGACGGACGGAGAGGGAGAGGGAGAGGGAGAGAGAGGAGACGGACGGAGAGGGAGAGGGAGAGAGAGAGAGGAGACGGACGGAGAGGGAGAGGGAGAGGGAGAGAGAGGAGACGGACGGAGAGGGAGAGGGAGAGAGCGAGAGGACACGGAGGGGGAGATTAGACGGAGAGAGAGGGAGAGAGAGAGAGGAGACGGACGGAGAGGGAGAGGGAGAGGGGTAGAGAGAGAGAGGAGACGGACGGAGAGGGAGAGAGAGGAGACGGACGGAGAGGGAGAGAGAGGAGACGGACGGAGAGGGAGAGAGAGGAGAGGGAGAGAGAGGAGACGGACGGAGAGGGAGAGAGAGGAGACGGACGGAGAGGGAGAGAGAGGAGACGGACGGAGAGGGAGAGAGAGGAGACGGACGGAGAGGGAGAGAGAGGAGACGGACGGAGAGGGAGAGAGAGGAGACGGACGGAGAGGGAGAGAGAGGAGACGGACGGAGAGGGAGAGAGGGGAGACGGACGGAGAGGGAGAGAGGGGAGACGGACGGAGAGGGAGAGAGGGGAGACGGACGGAGAGGGAGAGAGGGGAGACGGACGGAGAGGGAGAGAGGGGAGACGGACGGAGAGGGAGAGAGGGGAGACGGACGGAGAGGGAGAGAGGGGAGACGGACGGAGAGGGAGAGAGAGGAGACGGACGGAGAGGGAGAGAGAGGAGACGGACGGAGAGGGAGAGAGGAGACGGACGGAGAGGGAGAGAGGAGACGGACGGAGAGGGAGAGAGGAGACGGACGGAGAGGGAGAGAGGAGACGGACGGAGAGGGAGAGAGGAGACGGACGGAGAGGGAGAGAGGAGACGGACGGAGAGGGAGAGAGGAGACGGACGGAGAGGGAGAGAGGAGACGGACGGAGAGGGAGAGAGGAGACGGACGGAGAGGGAGAGAGGAGACGGACGGAGAGGGAGAGAGGAGACGGACGGAGAGGGAGAGAGGAGACGGACGGAGAGGGAGAGAGGAGACGGACGGAGAGGGAGAGAGAGAGAGGAGACGGACGGAGAGGGAGAGAGGAGACGGACGGAGAGGGAGAGAGAGAGAGGAGACGGACGGAGAGGGAGAGAGAGAGAGGAGACGGACGGAGAGGGAGGGAGAGAGAGGAGACGGACGGAGAGGGAGAGAGAGAGAGGAGACGGACGGAGAGGGAGAGAGAGAGAGGAGACGGACGGAGAGGGAGAGAGAGAGAGGAGACGGACGGAGAGGGAGAGAGAGAGAGAGAGAGGAGACGGACGGAGAGGGAGAGAGAGAGAGGAGACGGACGGAGAGGGAGAGAGAGAGAGAGGAGACGGGTAGAGAGAGAGAGAGAGAGAGGAGACGGGTAGAGAGAGAGAGAGAGAGAGGAGACGGGTAGAGAGAGAGAGAGAGACGAGACGGGTAGAGAGAGAGAGAGAGAGACGAGACGGGTATAGAGAGAGAGAGAGGAGACAGATGGAGAGAGACAGATGGAGAGAGAGAGAGGAGACAGATGGAGCGAGAGAGAGAGGAGACAGATGGAGCGAGAGAGAGAGGAGACAGATGGAGAGAGACAGATGGAGAGAGAGAGAGGAGACAGATGGAGCGAGAGAGAGAGGAGACAGATGGAGCGAGAGAGAGAGGAGACAGATGGAGCGAGAGAGAGAGGAGACAGATGGAGCGAGAGAGAGGAGACAGATGGAGAGAGAGAGAGGAGACAGATGGAGAGAGAGAGAGGAGACAGATGGAGAGAGAGAGAGGAGACAGATGGAGAGAGAGAGAGGAGACAGATGGAGAGAGAGAGAGAGAGGAGACGGATGGAGAGAGAGAGAGAGAGGAGACGGATGGAGAGAGAGAGAGAGAGGAGACGGATGGAGAGAGAGAGAGGAGACGGATGGAGAGAGAGAGAGGAGACGGATGGAGAGAGAGAGAGGAGACGGATGGAGGGAGAGAGAGAGAGAGAGGGAGAGGAGACAGATGGAGAGAGAGCTAGGGGACAGATGGAGAGAGAGAGAGAGAGTGAGAGCAGACGGCTGGAGAGAGAGAGAGCAGACGGATGGAGAGAGAGAGAGCAGACGGATGGAGAGAGAGAGAGCAGACGGATGGAGAGAGAGAGAGAGCAGACGGATGGAGAGAGAGAGAGAGCAGACGGATGGAGAGAGAGAGAGAGCAGACGGATGGAGAGAGAGAGAGCAGACGGATGGAGAGAGAGAGAGAGCAGACGGATGGAGAGAGAGAGAGAGCAGACGGATGGAGAGAGAGAGAGAGCAGACGGATGGAGAGAGAGAGAGCAGACGGATGGAGAGAGAGAGAGCAGACGGATGGAGAGAGAGAGAGCAGTCGGATGGAGAGAGAGAGAGCAGTCGGATGGAGAGAGAGAGAGCAGTCGGATGGAGAGAGAGAGAGCAGACGGATGGAGAGAGAGAGAGAGGGGAGACGGATGGAGAGAGAGAGAGGGGAGACGGATGGAGAGAGAGAGAGGGGAGACGGATGGAGAGAGAGAGAGGGGAGACGGATGGAGAGAGAGAGAGAGTGAGGAGACGGGTAGAGAGAGAGAGAGAGTGAGGAGACGGGTAGAGAGAGAGAGAGAGAGAGAGAGGGAGAGGAGACGGGTAGAGAGAGAGAGAGAGAGAGAGAGAGGGAGAGGAGACGGATGGAGAGAGAGAGAGAGAGGGGAGACGGATGGAGAGAGAGAGAGAGTGAGGAGACGGGTAGAGAGAGAGAGAGAGTGAGGAGACGGGTAGAGAGAGAGAGAGAGAGAGAGAGGGAGAGGAGACGGGTAGAGAGAGAGAGAGAGAGAGAGAGAGAGAGGGAGAGGAGACGGATGGAGAGAGAGAGAGAGAGAGGAGACGGATGGAGAGAGAGAGAGAGAGAGAGAGAGAGGAGACGGATGGAGAGAGAGAGAGAGTGAGGAGACGGGTAGAGAGAGAGAGAGAGAGAGAGAGAGGGAGAGGAGACGGATGGAGAGAGAGAGAGAGAGAGGAGACGGATGGAGAGAGAGAGAGGAGACGGGTGGAGAGAGAGAGAGAGAGAGAGGAGACGGGTGGAGAGAGAGAGAGAGAGAGAGGAGACGGATGGAGAGAGAGAGAGAGAGAGGAGACGGATGGAGAGAGAGAGAGAGTGAGGAGACGGGTAGAGAGAGAGAGAGAGAGAGGAGACAGATGGAGAGAGAGAGAGAGAGGGAGGAGACAGATGGAGAGAGAGAGAGAGAGGAGACGGATGGAGAGAGAGAGAGGAGACGGATGGAGAGAGAGAGAGGAGACGGATGGAGAGAGAGAGAGAGAGAGGAGACGGATGGAGAGAGAGAGAGAGAGAGGAGACGGATGGAGAGAGAGAGAGAGAGAGGAGACGGATGGAGAGAGAGAGAGAGAGAGGAGACGGATGGAGAGAGAGAGAGAGAGAGAGGAGACGGGTGGAGAGAGAGAGAGAGGAGACGGGTGGAGAGAGAGAGAGAGTGAGGAGACGGGTAGAGAGAGAGAGAGACAGAGGAGTCGGATGGAGAGAGAGAGAGAGAGGAGACGGATGGAGAGAGAGAGAGAGTGAGCAGACGGGTAGAGAGAGAGAGAGAGAGAGAGAGGAGACGGATGGAGATAGAGAGAGGAGACGGATGGAGAGAGAGAGAGGAGACGGATGGAGAGAGAGAGAGAGAGAGGAGACGGATGGAGAGAGAGAGAGGAGACGGATGGAGAGAGAGAGAGAGAGAGGAGACAGATGGAGAGAGAGAGAGAGAGAGGAGACAGATGGAGAGAGAGAGAGAGAGAGGAGACGGATGGAGAGAGAGAGAGAGAGGAGACGGATGGAGAGAGAGAGAGAGAGGAGACGGATGGAGAGAGAGAGAGAGAGAGGAGACGGATGGAGAGAGAGAGAGAGAGAGGAGACGGATGGAGAGAGAGAGAGAGAGGAGACGGATGGAGAGAGAGAGAGAGAGGAGACGGATGGAGAGAGAGAGAGTGAGAGGAGACGGGTAGAGAGAGAGAGAGTGAGAGGAGACGGGTAGAGAGAGAGAGAGTGAGAGGAGACGGGTAGAGAGAGAGAGAGTGAGAGGAGACGGGGAGAGAGAGAGAGAGTGAGAGGAGACGGATGGAGAGGTTGAGAGCAGACGGATGGAGAGAGACAGATGGAGAGAGACGGATGGAGAGAGAGAGAGGAGACGGATGGAGAAAGAGAGAGGGGACAGATGGAGAGAGAGAGAGAGAGAGGGAGGAGACAGATGGAGAGAGAGAGAGAGGAGACAGATGGAGAGAGAGAGAGAGGAGACAGATGGTGAGAGAGAGAGAGGAAACGGATAGAGCGAGGGAGAGAGAGAGAGCAGAGGGAGAGAGAGAGAGCAGACGGATGGAGAGAGAGAGCAGACGGATGGAGAGAGAGAGAGCAGACAGATGGAGAGAGAGAGAGCAGACAGATGGAGAGAGAGAGAGCAGACAGATGGAGAGAGAGAGAGCAGACAGATGGAGAGAGAGAGAGCAGACAGATGGAGAGAGAGAGAGCAGACAGATGGAGAGAGAGAGAGCAGACAGATGGAGAGAGAGAGAGAGAGCAGACAGATGGAGAGAGAGAGAGAGAGCAGACAGATGGAGAGAGAGAGAGAGAGCAGACAGATGGAGAGAGAGGGAGAGGAGACGGATGGAGAGAGAGAGAGAGAGGAGACGGATGGAGAGAGAGAGAGAGAGGAGACGGATGGAGAGAGAGAGAGAGAGGAGACGGATGGAGAGAGAGAGAGAGAGGAGACGGATGGAGAGAGAGAGAGGAGACGGATGGAGAGAGGGAGAGGAGACGGATGGAGAGAGGGAGAGGAGACGGATGGAGAGAGAGGGAGAGGAGACGGATGGAGAGAGAGGGAGGAGACGGATGGGGAGAGACGGATGGAGAGAGAGAGAGGGGACAGATGGAGAGAGAGAGAGGGGACAGATGGAGAGAGAGAGAGAGAGGGAGGAGACAGATGGAGAGAGAGGAGACGGATGGAGAGAGGGAGAGGAGACGGATGGAGAGAGGGAATGGAGACGGATGGAGAGAGGGAGAGGAGACGGATGGAGAGAGAGGGAGAGGAGACGGATGGAGAGAGAGGGAGAGGAGACGGATGGAGAGAGAGGGAGAGGAGACGGATGGAGAGAGAGGGAGAGGAGACGGAGGGAGAGAGAGGGAGAGGAGACGGATGGAGAGAGAGAGAGAGGAGACGGATGGGGAGAGACGGATGGAGAAAGAGAGAGGGGACAGATGGAGAGAGGGAGAGGGGACAGATGGAGAGAGAGAGAGGGAGGGAGTAGACAGATGGAGAGAGAGCAGACGGATGGAGAGAGAGAGAGGAGACGGATGGAGAGAGAGAGAGGAGACGGATGGAGAGAGGGAGAGGAGACGGATGGAGAGAGGGAGAGGAGACGGATGGAGAGAGGGAGAGGAGACGGATGGAGAGAGGGAGAGGAGACGGATGGAGAGAGGGAGAGGAGACGGATGGAGAGAGGGAGAGGAGACGGATGGAGAGAGAGAGGAGACGGATGGAGAGAGAGAGAGGGGACGGAGACAGATGGAGAGAGAGAGATAGAGAGAGGAGACAGATGGAGAGAGAGCAGACGGATGGAGAGAGAGAGAGCAGACGGATGGAGAGAGAGAGAGGAGACGGATGGAGAGAGGGAGAGGAGACGGATGGAGAGAGGGAGAGGAGACGGATGGAGAGAGGGAGAGGAGACGGATGGAGAGAGGGAGAGGAGACGGATGGAGAGAGGGAGAGGAGACGGATGGAGAGAGGGAGAGGAGACGGATGGAGAGAGGGAGAGGAGACGGATGGAGAGAGAGAGAGGAGACGGATGGAGAGAGGGAGAGGAGACGGATGGAGAGAGGGAGAGGAGATGGAGAGAGGGAGAGGAGACGGATGGAGAGAGGGAGAGGAGACGGATGGAGAGAGGGAGAGGAGACGGATGGAGAGAGGGAGAGGAGACGGATGGAGAGAGGGAGAGGAGACGGATGGAGAGAGGGAGAGGAGACGGATGGAGAGAGGGAGAGGAGACGGATGGAGAGAGGGAGAGGAGACGGATGGAGTGAGGGAGAGGAGACGGATGGAGTGAGGGAGAGGAGACGGATGGAGTGAGGGAGAGGAGACGGATGGAGTGAGGGAGAGGAGACGGATGGAGAGAGGGAGAGGAGACGGATGGAGAGAGGGAGAGGAGACGGATGGAGAGAGGGAGAGGAGACGGATGGAGAGAGGGAGAGGAGACGGATGGAGAGAGGGAGAGGAGACGGATGGAGAGAGGGAGAGAGGAGACGGATGGAGAGAGGGAGAGAGGGGACAGATGGAGAGAGGGAGAGGGGACAGATGGAGAGAGAGAGGGAGGAGACAGATGGAGAGAGAGCAGACGGATGGAGAGAGACGGATGGAGAGAGACGGATAGAGAGAGAGAGAGGGGACAGATGGAGAGAGAGAGGGAGGAGACAGATGGAGAGAGAGCAGACGGATGGAGAGAGACGGATGGAGAGAGACGGATGGAGAGAGACAGATGGAGAGAGAGAGAGGGGACAGATGGAGAGAGAGAGAGGGGACAGATGGAGAGAGAGAGAGGGGACAGATGGAGAGAGAGAGAGGGGACAGATGGAGAGAGAGAGAGAGAGAGAGAGGGAGGAGACAGATGGAGAGAGAGCAGACGGATGGAGAGAGAGAGCGGAGACGGATGGAGAGAGAGCAGACGGATGGAGAGAGAGAGAGGAGACGGATGGAGCGAGAGAGAGGGGACAGATGGACAAAGAGAGAGGGAGGGGGAGGAGACAGATGGAGAGAGAGAGATAGAGAGGAGACAGATGGAGAGACTGAGAGGGGACAGATGGAGAGAGAGAGAGAGAGAGGGAGGAGACAGATGGAGAGAGAGAGAGAGAGAGGAGACAGATGGTGAGAGAGAGAGAGGAAACGGATAGAGCGAGGGAGAGAGAGAGAGCAGACGGATGGAGAGAGAGAGAGCAGACGGATGGAGAGAGAGAGAGCAGACGGATGGAGAGAGAGAGAGCAGACGGATGGAGAGAGAGAGAGAGCAGACGGATGGAGAGAGAGAGAGAGCAGACGGATGGAGAGAGAGAGAGAGCAGACGGATGGAGAGAGAGAGAGAGCAGACGGATGGAGAGAGAGAGAGAGCAGACGGATGGAGAGAGAGAGAGAGCAGACGGATGGAGAGAGAGAGAGAGCAGACGGATGGAGAGAGAGAGAGAGCAGACGGATGGAGAGAGAGAGAGAGCAGACGGATGGAGAGAGAGAGAGAGCAGACGGATGGAGAGAGAGAGAGCAGACGGATGGAGAGAGAGAGAGCAGACAGATGGAGAGAGAGAGAGCAGACAGATGGAGAGAGAGAGAGCAGACAGATGGAGAGAGAGAGAGAGAGCAGACAGATGGAGAGAGAGAGAGAGAGCAGACAGATGGAGAGAGAGAAAGAGAGCAGACAGATGGAGAGAGAGGGAGAGGAGACGGATGGAGAGAGAGAGAGAGAGGAGACGGATGGAGAGAGGGAGAGGAGACGGATGGAGAGAGGGAGAGGAGACGGATGGAGAGAGGGAGAGGAGACGGATGGAGAGAGGGAGAGGAGACGGATGGAGAGAGGGAGAGGAGACGGATGGAGAGAGGGAGAGGAGACGGATGGAGAGAGAGGGAGAGGAGACGGATGGAGAGAGAGGGAGAGGAGACGGATGGAGAGAGAGGGAGAGGAGACGGATGGAGAGAGAGGGAGAGGAGACGGATGGAGAGAGAGGGAGAGGAGACGGATGGAGAGAGAGGGAGAGGAGACGGATGGAGAGAGAGGGAGAGGAGACGGATGGAGAGAGAGGGAGAGGAGACGGATGGAGAGAGAGGGAGAGGAGACGGATGGAGAGAGAGGGAGAGGAGACGGATGGAGAGAGAGGGAGAGGAGACGGATGGAGAGAGAGGGAGAGGAGACGGATGGAGAGAGAGGGAGAGGAGACGGATGGAGAGAGAGGGAGAGGAGACGGATGGAGAGAGAGGGAGAGGAGACGGATGGCGAGAGAGGGAGAGGAGACGGATGGCGAGAGAGAGAGAGAGAGAGAGAGGAGACGGATAGAGAGAGAGAGAGAGGAGAGACGGATGGAGAGAGAGAGAGAGAGGAGAGACGGATGGAGAGAGAAAGAGAGAGAGGAGACGGATGGAGAGAGAAAGAGAGAGAGGAGACGGATGGAGAGAGAAAGAGAGAGAGGAGACGGATGGAGAGACAGAGAGAGAGAGCAGACGGATGGAGAGAGAGAGGAGACGGATGGAGAGAGAGAGAGAGGAGACGGATGGAGAGAGAGAGAGAGGAGACGGATGGAGAGAGAGAGAGAGGAGACGGATGGAGAGAGAGAGAGAGGAGACGGATGGAGAGAGAGAGAGAGGAGACGGATGGAGAGAGAGAGAGAGGAGACGGATGGAGAGAGAGAGAGAGGAGACGGATGGAGAGAGAGAGAGAGGAGACGGATGGAGAGAGAGAGAGAGGAGACGGATGGAGAGAGAGAGAGAGGAGACGGATGGAGAGAGAGAGAGAGGAGACGGATGGAGAGAGAGAGAGAGGAGACGGATGGAGAGAGAGAGAGAGGAGACGGATGGAGAGAGAGAGAGAGGAGACGGATGGAGAGAGAGAGAGAGGAGACGGATGGAGAGAGAGAGAGAGGAGACGGATGGAGAGAGAGAGAGAGGAGACGGATGGAGAGAGAGAGAGAGGAGACGGATGGAGAGAGAGAGAGAGGAGACGGATGGAGAGAGAGAGAGAGGAGACGGATGGAGAGAGAGAGAGGAGACGGATGGAGAGAGAGAGAGGAGACGGATGGAGAGAGAGAGAGAGGAGACGGATGGAGAGAGAGAGAGAGGAGACGGATGGAGCGAGAGAGAGAGAGGAGACGGATGGAGCGAGAGAGAGAGGAGACGGATGGAGCGAGAGAGAGAGGAGACGGATGGAGCGAGAGAGAGAGGAGACGGATGGAGCGAGAGAGAGAGAGGAGACGGATGGAGCGAGAGAGAGAGAGGAGACGGATGGAGCGAGAGAGAGAGAGGAGACGGATGGAGCGAGAGAGAGAGAGGAGACGGATGGAGCGAGAGAGAGAGAGGAGACGGATGGAGCGAGAGAGAGAGAGGAGACGGATGGAGCGAGAGAGAGAGAGGAGACGGATGGAGCGAGAGAGAGAGAGGAGACGGATGGAGCGAGAGAGAGAGAGGAGACGGATGGAGCGAGAGAGAGAGAGGAGACGGATGGAGCGAGAGAGAGAGAGGAGACGGATGGAGCGAGAGAGAGAGAGGAGACGGATGGAGCGAGAGAGAGAGAGGAGACGGATGGAGCGAGAGAGAGAGAGGAGACGGATGGAGCGAGAGAGAGAGAGGAGACGGGTGGAGCGAGAGAGAGAGAGGAGACGGGTGGAGCGAGAGCGAGAGAGGAGACGGGTGGAGCGAGAGAGAGAGAGGAGACGGGTGGAGCGAGAGAGAGAGAGAGAGAGAGTGAGAGGAGACGGGTAGAGAGAGAGAGTGAGAGGAGACGTGTAGAGAGAGAGAGAGAGAGGAGACGGGTAGAGAGAGAGAGAGGAGACGGACGGAGAGAGAGGGAGAGAGAGAGAGGAGACAGACGGAGAGGGAGAGAGCAGACTGATGGAGTGAGAGGAGACAGATGGAGAGGGAGAGAGGAGACAGATGGAGAGGGAGAGAGAGAGAGCAGACAGATGGAGGGAGAGAGAGAGCAGACAGATGGAGGGAGAGAGAGAGCAGACAGATGGAGGGAGAGAGAGAGGAGACAGATGGAGAGAGAGAGAGAGAGGAGACAGATGGAGAGAGAGAGAGGAGACAGATGGAGAGAGAGAGAGGAGACGGATGGAGAGAGGGAGAGGAGACGGATGGAGAGAGAGAGAGAGCAGACGGATGGAGAGAGAGAGAGAGGAGACGGATGGAGAGAGAGAGAGAGAGGAGACGGATGGAGAGAGAGAGAGAGAGGAGACGGATGGAGAGAGGAGACGGATGAAGAGAGAGAGAGAGGAGACGTTTGGAGAGAGAGAGAGAGGAGACGGATGGAGAGAGAGAGAGAGGAGACGGATGGAGAGAGAGAGAGAGGAGACGGATGGAGAGAGAGAGAGAGGAGACGGATGGAGAGAGAGAGAGAGGAGACGGATGGAGAGAGAGAGAGAGGAGACGGATGGAGAGAGAGAGAGAGAGGAGACGGATGGAGAGAGAGAGAGAGAGGAGACGGATGGAGAGAGAGAGAGAGAGAGGAGACGGATGGAGAGAGAGAGAGAGAGGAGACGGATGGAGCGAGAGAGAGAGAGGAGACGGATGGAGCGAGAGAGAGAGAGGAGACGGATGGAGCGAGAGAGAGAGAGGAGACGGATGGAGCGAGAGAGAGAGAGGAGACGGATGGAGCGAGAGAGAGAGAGGAGACGGATGGAGCGAGAGCGAGAGAGGAGACGGGTGGAGCGAGAGAGAGAGAGGAGACGGGTGGAGAGAGGAGACGGATGGAGAGAGGAGACGGATGGAGAGAGGAGACGGATGGAGAGAGGAGACGGATGGAGAGAGAGAGAGAGGAGACGGATGGAGAGAGAGAGAGAGGAGACGGATGGAGAGAGAGAGAGAGGAGACGGATGGAGAGAGAGAGAGAGGAGACGGATGGAGAGAGAGAGAGAGGAGACGGATGGAGAGAGAGAGAGAGAGAGGAGACGGATGGAGAGAGAGAGAGAGAGAGGAGACGGATGGAGAGAGAGAGGAGACGGATGGAGAGAGAGAGGAGACGGATGGAGAGAGAGAGGAGACGGATGGAGAGAGAGAGGAGACGGATGGAGAGAGAGAGGAGACGGATGGAGAGAGAGAGAGAGAGAGGAGACGGATGGAGTGTGAGAGGAGACGGATGGAATGTGAGAGGAGACGGATGGAGAGAGAGAGAGAGGAGACGGATGGAGAGAGAGAGAGAGGAGACGGATGGAGAGAGAGAGGAGACGGATGGAGAGAGAGAGAGAGAGTGAGAGGAGACGGATGCAGTGTGAGAGGAGACGGATGCAGTGTGAGAGGAGACGGTGGGAGAGAGTGAGAGGAGACGGATGGAGAGAGTGAGAGGAGACGGATGGAGAGAGTGAGAGGAGACGGATGGAGAGAGTGAGAGGAGACGGATGGAGAGAGTGAGAGGAGACAGACGGAGAGGGAGAGAGAGAGAGGAGACAGACGGAGAGGGAGAGGGAGAGAGAGGAGACAGACGGAGAGGGAGAGAGAGGAGACAGACGGAGAGGGAGAGAGAGGAGACAGACGGAGACGGAGAGAGAGAGAGGAGACGGACGGAGAGAGAGAGTGAGAGAGGAGACGGATGGAGGGAGAGAGAGGAGACGGATGGAGAGGGAGAGAGAGAGAGAGGAGACAGACGGAGAGGGAGAGAGAGAGGGAGGAGACAGACAGAGAGAGAGAGAGAGAGGGAGGAGACAGACAGAGAGAGAGAGAGAGGAGACAGACGGAGAGAGAGAGAGAGAGAGAGGAGACGGATGGAGAGAGAGAGAGAGAGAGAGGAGACGGATGGAGAGGGAGAGAGAGAGGAGACGGATGGAGAGAGAGGAGACGGGTAGAGAGAGAGAGGAGACGGGTAGAGAGAGAGAGAGAGAGGAGACGGATGGAGAGAGAGTGAGAGGAGACGGGTAGAGAGAGAGAGAGAGAGTGAGAGGCGACGGGTAGAGAGAGAGAGAGAGAGTGAGAGGAGACGGGTAGAGAGAGAGAGTGAGAGGAGACAGGTAGAGAGAGAGAGTGAGAGGAGACGGATGGAGAGAGAGAGAGAGCAGACGGATGGAGAGAGAGAGAGGAGACGGATGGAGAGAGAGAGAGGAGACGGGTAGAGAGAGAGAGTGAGAGGAGACGGGTAGAGAGAGAGAGTGAGAGGAGACGGGTAGAGAGAGAGAGAGAGAGGAGACGGATAGAGAGAGAGAGAGAGGAGACGGATGGAGAGAGAGAGAGGAGACGGATAGAGAGTGAGAGAGGAGACGGATAGAGAGTGAGAGAGGAGACGGATAGAGAGTGAGAGAGGTGACGGATAGAGAGTGAGACAGGAGACGGATGGAGAGGGAGAGAGAGAGAGGAGACGGATGGAGAGGGAGAGAGAGAGAGGAGACGGATGGAGAGGGAGAGAGAGAGAGGAGACGGATGGAGAGGGAGAGAGAGAGAGGAGACGGATGGAGAGGGAGAGAGAGAGAGGAGACGGATGGAGAGGGAGGGAGAGAGAGGAGACGGATGGAGAGGGAGAGAGAGAGAGGAGACGGATGGAGAGGGAGAATGATGGAGAGGGAGAGAGGAGACGGATGGAGAGGGAGAGGGAGAGAGGAGACGGATGGAGAGGGAGAGAGGAGACGGATGGAGAGGGAGAGAGGAGACGGATGGAGAGGGAGAGAGGAGACGGATGGAGAGGGAGAGAGGAGACGGATGGAGAGGGAGAGAGGAGACGGATGGAGAGGGAGAGAGGAGACGGATGGAGAGGGAGAGAGGAGACGGATGGAGAGGGAGAGAGGAGACGGATGGAGAGAGAGAGAGGAGACGGATGGAGAGAGAGAGAGGAGACGGGTAGAGAGAGAGAGAGAGAGGAGACGGATGGAGAGAGAGAGAGAGGAGACGGGTAGAGAGAGAGAGAGAGAGGAGACGGATGGAGAGAGAGTGAGAGGAGACGGGTAGAGAGAGAGAGAGAGTGAGAGGCGACGGGTAGAGAGAGAGAGAGAGAGTGAGAGGAGACGGGTAGAGAGAGAGAGTGAGAGGAGACAGGTAGAGAGAGAGAGTGAGAGGAGACGGATGGAGAGAGAGAGAGAGCAGACGGATGGAGAGAGAGAGAGGAGACGGATGGAGAGAGAGAGAGAGGAGACGGGTAGAGAGAGAGAGTGAGAGGAGACGGGTAGAGAGAGAGAGTGAGAGGAGACGGGTAGAGAGAGAGAGAGAGAGGAGACGGATAGAGAGAGAGAGAGAGAGGAGACGGATGGAGAGTGAGAGAGGAGACGGATAGAGAGTGAGAGAGGAGACGGATAGAGAGTGAGAGAGGAGACGGATAGAGAGTGAGAGAGGAGACGGATAGAGAGTGAGAGAGGTGACGGATAGAGAGTGAGACAGGAGACGGATGGAGAGGGAGAGAGAGAGAGGAGACGGATGGAGAGGGAGAGAGAGAGAGGAGACGGATGGAGAGGGAGAGAGAGAGAGGAGACGGATGGAGAGGGAGAGAGAGAGAGGAGACGGATGGAGAGGGAGAGAGAGAGAGGAGACGGATGGAGAGGGAGGGAGAGAGAGGAGACGGATGGAGAAGGAGAGAGAGAGAGGAGACGGATGGAGAGGGAGAATGATGGAGAGGGAGAGAGGAGACGGATGGAGAGGGAGAGGGAGAGAGGAGACGGATGGAGAGGGAGAGAGGAGACGGATGGAGAGGGAGAGAGGAGACGGATGGAGAGGGAGAGAGGAGACGGATGGAGAGGGAGAGAGGAGACGGATGGAGAGGGAGAGAGGAGACGGATGGAGAGGGAGAGAGGAGACGGATGGAGAGAGAGAGAGGAGACGGATGGAGAGAGAGAGAGGAGACGGATGGAGAGAGAGAGAGAGAGGAGACGGATGGAGAGAGAGAGAGAGAGGAGACGGATGGAGAGAGAGAGAGAGAGGAGACGGATGGAGAGAGAGGAGACGGATGGAGAGAGAGGAGACGGATGGAGAGAGAGAGAGAGAGAGGAGACGGGTAGAGAGAGAGAGGAGACGGGTAGAGAGAGAGAGAGAGAGGAGACGGATGGAGAGAGAGAGAGGAGACAGACGGAGAGGGAGAGAGAGAGGGAGGAGACAGACGGAGAGGGAGAGAGAGAGGGAGGAGACAGACAGAGAGAGAGAGAGAGAGAGGGAGGAGACAGACAGAGAGAGAGAGAGAGGAGACGGATAGAGAGAGAGAGAGAGAGGAGACGGATGGAGAGAGAGAGAGAGAGAGAGGAGACGGATGGAGAGAGAGAGAGAGGAGACGGATGGAGAGTGAGAGGAGACGGGTAGAGAGAGAGAGAGAGAGTGAGAGGCGACGGGTAGAGAGAGAGAGAGAGAGTGAGAGGAGACGGGTAGAGAGAGAGAGTGAGAGGAGAGAGAGAGAGAGAGAGGAGACGGATGGAGAGAGAGAGAGAGAGGAGACGGATGGAGAGAGACAGAGAGAGGAGACGGATGGAGAGAGAGAGAGAGAGGAGACGGATGGAGAGAGAGAGAGAGAGAGAGGAGACGGATGGAGAGAGAGAGAGAGAGGAGACGGATGGAGAGAGAGAGAGAGAGGAGACGGATGGAGAGAGAGAGAGAGAGAGGAGACGGATGGAGAGAGAGAGAGAGAGAGGAGACGGGTAGAGAGAGAGAGGAGACGGGTAGAGAGAGAGAGAGAGAGGAGACGGATGGAGAGAGAGAGAGGAGACAGACGGAGAGGGAGAGAGAGAGGGAGGAGACAGACGGAGAGGGAGAGAGAGAGGGAGGAGACAGACAGAGAGAGAGAGAGAGAGAGGGAGGAGACAGACAGAGAGAGAGAGAGAGGAGACGGATAGAGAGAGAGAGAGAGAGGAGACGGATGGAGAGAGAGAGAGAGAGAGAGGAGACGGATGGAGAGAGAGAGAGAGGAGACGGATGGAGAGTGAGAGGAGACGGGTAGAGAGAGAGAGAGAGAGTGAGAGGCGACGGGTAGAGAGAGAGAGAGAGAGAGTGAGAGGAGACGGGTAGAGAGAGAGAGTGAGAGGAGACAGGTAGAGAGAGAGAGAGAGAGAGGAGACGGATGGAGAGAGAGAGAGAGAGGAGACGGATGGAGAGAGACAGAGAGAGGAGACGGATGGAGAGAGAGAGAGAGAGGAGACGGATGGAGAGAGAGAGAGAGAGAGAGGAGACGGATGGAGAGAGAGAGAGAGAGGAGACGGATGGAGAGAGAGAGAGAGAGGAGACGGATGGAGAGAGAGAGAGAGAGAGGAGACGGATGGAGAGAGAGAGAGAGAGAGGAGACGGATGGAGAGAGAGAGAGAGAGAGGAGACGGATGGAGAGAGAGAGAGAGAGAGGAGACGGATGGAGAGAGAGAGAGAGAGGAGACGGGTAGAGAGAGAGAGGAGACGGGTAGAGAGAGAGAGGAGACGGGTAGAGAGAGAGAGGAGACGGGTAGAGAGAGAGAGAGAGAGGAGACGGATGGAGAGAGAGAGAGGAGACGGATGGAGAGAGAGTGAGAGGAGACGGGTAGAGAGAGAGAGAGAGAGTGAGAGGAGACGGGTAGAGAGAGAGAGAGAGAGAGAGAGAGGAGACGGGTAGAGAGAGAGAGGAGACGGGTAGAGAGAGAGAGAGAGAGAGAGAGGAGACGGATGGAGAGAGAGAGAGGAGACGGATGGAGAGAGAGAGAGAGGAGACGGGTAGAGAGAGAGAGAGAGAGTGAGAGGAGACGGGTAGAGAGAGAGAGAGAGAGTGAGAGGAGACGGGTAGAGAGAGAGAGAGAGAGTGAGAGGAGACGGGTCGAGAGAGAGAGTGAGAGGAGACGGGTAGAGAGAGAGAGTGAGAGGAGAGGGGTAGAGAGAGAGAGTGAGAGGAGACGGATGGAGAGAGATTGAGAGGAGACGGATGGAGAGAGAGTGAGAGGAGACGGATGGAGAGAGAGAGAGAGGAGACGGATGGAGAGAGAGAGAGAGGAGACGGATGGAGAGAGAGAGAGAGGAGACGGATGGAGAGAGAGAGAGAGGAGACGGATAGAGAGAGAGAGAGGAGACGGATGGAGAGAGAGAGGGAGGAGACGGATGGAGAGAGAGAGAGAGGAGACGGATGGAGAGAGAAAGAGAGAGGAGACGGATGGAGAGAGAAAGAGAGAGGAGACGGATGGAGAGAGAGAGAGAGAGGAGACGGATGGAGAGAGAGAGAGAGAGAGTGAGAGGAGATGGGTAGAGAGAGAGAGTGAGAGGAGACGGGTAGAGAGAGAGTGAGAGAGGAGACGGATGGAGAGGGAGAGAGGAGACGGATGGAGAGAGAGAGAGGAGACGGATGGAGAGAGAGAGAGGAGACGAATGGAGAGAGAGAGAGGAGACGGATGGAGAGAGAGAGAGAGAGAGGAGACGGATGGAGAGAGAAAGAGAGAGGAGACGGATGGAGAGAGAGAGAGAGAGGAGACGGATGGAGAGAAAGAGAGAGAGGAGACGGGTAGAGAGAGAGAGAGAGAGAGGAGACGGATGGAGAGAGAGAGAGGAGACGGATGGAGAGAGAGAGAGGAGACGGATGGAGAGAGAGAGAGGAGACGGATGGAGAGAGAGAGAGGAGACGGATGGAGAGAGATAGGGGAGACGGATGGAGAGAGAGTGAGAGGAGACGGATGGAGAGAGAGTGAGAGGAGACGGGTAGAGAGAGAGAGAGTGAGAGGAGACGGGTAGAGAGAGCGAGTGAGAGGAGACGGGTAGAGAGAGCGAGTGAGAGGAGACGGGTAGAGAGAGCGAGTGAGAGGAGACGGGTAGAGAGAGAGAGTGAGAGGAGACGGGTAGAGAGAGAGAGAGAGAGGAGACGGATGGAGAGAGAGAGAGAGGAGACGGATGGAGAGAGAGAGAGAGGAGACGGATAGAGAGAGAGAGAGAGAGGAGACGGATGGAGAGAGAGAGAGAGAGAGAGGAGACGGATGGAGAGAGAGAGAGAGGAGACGGATGGAGAGAGAGAGAGAGAGAGAGTGAGAGGAGATGGGTAGAGAGAGAGAGAGAGGAGATGGGTAGAGAGAGAGAGTGAGAGGAGACGGGTAGAGAGAGAGAGTGAGAGGAGACGGGTAGAGAGAGAGAGTGAGAGGAGACGGGTAGAGAGAGAGAGGAGACGGATGGAGAGAGAGAGGAGACGGATGGAGAGAGACAAATGGAGAGAGAGAGAGGAGACAGATTGAGAGAGACAGATGGAGAGAGAGAGAGAAGGGTCAGATGGAGAGAGAGAGAGGGGACAGATGGAGAGAGAGAGAGAGAGGAGACAGATGGAGAGAGAGAGGAGACAGATGGAGAGAGAGAGAGAGGAGACAGATGGAGAGAGAGAGAGAGGAGACAGATGGAGAGAGAGAGAGAGGAGACAGATGGAGAGAGAGAGAGAGGAGACAGATGGAGAGAGAGAGAGAGGAGACAGATGGAGAGAGAGAGAGAGGAGACAGATGGAGAGAGAGAGAGGAGACAGATGGAGAGAGAGAGAGAGGAGACAGATGGAGAGAGAGAGAGAGGGGACAGATGGAGAGAGAGAGCGAGAGGGAGGAGACAGATGGGGAGAGAGAGAGCGAGAGGGAGGAGACAGATGGAGAGAGAGAGAGAGAGAGAGGAGACAGATGGAGAGAGAGAGAGTGAGATGACAGATGGAGACAGAGTGAGAGAGCAGACGGATGGGGAGTGAGAGAGCAGACGGATGGAGAGTGAGAGAGAGAGGAGACGGGTAGAGAGAGAGAGAGAGAGAGAGAGTGAGAGGAGATGGGTAGAGAGAGAGAGTGAGAGGAGATGGGTAGAGAGAGAGAGTGAGAGGAGATGGGTAGAGAGAGAGAGTGAGAGGAGACGGGTAGAGAGAGAGAGAGAGAGGAGACGGATGGAGAGAGAGAGAGGAGACGGATGGAGAGAGAGAGAGAGTAGACGGATGGAGAGAGAGAGGAGACAGATAGAGAGAGAGAGAGTAGACGGATGGAGAGAGAGAGGAGACAGATAGAGAGTGAGAGAGGAGACGGATAGAGAGAGAGGAGACGGATAGAGAGTGATAGAGCAGACGGATAGAGAGTGAGAGAGCAGACGGATGGAGAGAGAGAGGAGACGGATGGAGAGAGAGAGGAGACGGATGGAGAGAGAGGAGACGGATGGAGAGAGAGAGGAGACGGATGGAGAGAGAGAGGAGACGGATGGAGAGGGAGAGAGAGGAGACGGATGGAGAGGGAGAGGGAGAGAGGAGACGGATGGAGAGGGAGAGGGAGAGAGGAGACGGATGGAGAGGGAGAGGGAGAGAGGAGACTGATGGAGAGGGAGAGGGAGAGAGGAGACTGATGGAGAGGGAGAGGGAGAGAGGAGACGGATGGAGAGGGAGAGGGAGAGAGGAGACGGATGGAGAGGGAGAGGGAGAGAGGAGACGGATGGAGAGGGAGAGGGAGAGAGGAGACGGATGGAGAGAGGAGACGGATGGAGAGGGAGAGGGAGAGAGGAGACGAATGGAGAGGGAGAGGGAGAGAGGAGACGAATGGAGAGGAGAGGGAGAGAGGAGACGAATGGAGAGGGAGAGGGAGAGAGGAGACGGATGGAGAGGGAGAGAGGAGACGGATGGAGAGGGAGAGGGAGAGAGGAGACGGATGGAGAGGGAGAGGGAGAGAGGAGACGGATGGAGAGGGAGAGGGAGAGAGGAGACGGATGGAGAGGGAGAGGGAGAGAGGAGACGGATGGAGAGGGAGAGGGAGAGAGGAGACGGATGGAGAGGGAGAGGGAGAGAGGAGACGGATGGAGAGGGAGAGGGAGAGAGGAGACGGATGGAGAGGGAGAGGCAGAGAGGAGACGGATGGAGAGGGAGAGGGAGAGAGGAGACGGAGGGAGAGGGAGAGAGGAGACGGAGGGAGAGGGAGAGAGGAGACGGAGGGAGAGGGAGAGAGGAGACGGAGGAGAGGGAGAGAGGAGACGGATGGAGAGGGAGAGGGAGAGAGGAGACGGATAGAGAGGGAGAGGGAGAGAGGAGACGGATGGAGAGGGAGAGAGGAGACGGATGGAGAGGGAGAGAGAGAGAGGAGACGGATGGAGAGAGACGGATGGAGAGAGACGGATGGAGAGAGACGGATGGAGAGAGACAGATGGAGAGAGACAGATGGAGAGAGACAGATGGAGAGAGAGAGAGAGAAGGGACAGATGGAGAGAGAGAGAGGGGTCAGATGGAGAGAGAGAGAGCAGACGGATGGAGAGAGAGAGAGCAGACGGATGGAGAGAGAGAGAGCAGACGGATGGAGAGAGAGAGAGCAGACGGATGGAGAGTGCGAGAGCAGACGGATGGAGAGTGCGAGAGCAGACGGATGGAGAGTGAGAGAGAGGAGACGGATGGAGAGAGAGAGAGAGGAGACGGATGGAGAGAGAGAGAGAGGAGACGGATGGAGAGAGAGAGAGAGGAGACGGATGGAGAGAGAGAGAGAGGAGACGGATGGAGAGAGAGAGAGAGGAGACGGATGGAGAGAGAGAGAGAGAGGAGACGGATGGAGAGAGAGAGAGAGAGGAGACGGATGGAGAGAGAGAGAGAGAGGAGACGGGTAGAGAGAGAGAGAGAGAGAGGAGACGGGTAGAGAGAGAGAGAGAGAGAGGAGACGGGTAGAGAGAGAGAGAGAGAGGAGACGGGTAGAGAGAGAGAGAGAGAGAGGAGACAGATGGATGGAGAGAGTGAGAGAGGAGACAGATGGATGGAGAGAGAGAGAGAGGAGACAGATGGATGGAGAGAGAGAGAGATGAGACAGATGGATGTAGAGAGAGAGATGAGACAGATGGATGTAGAGAGAGAGATGAGACAGATGGATGTAGAGAGAGAGATGAGACAGATGGATGTAGAGAGAGAGATGAGACAGATGGATGTAGAGAGAGAGAGGAGACAGATGGATGGAGAGAGTGAGAGAGGAGACATGGAGAGAGAGAGGAGACGGATGGAGAGAGAGAGGAGACGGATGGAGAGAGAGAGGAGACGGATGGAGAGAGAGAGAGGAGGCGGATGGAGAGAGAGAGGAGGCGGATGGAGAGAGAGAGGAGGCGGATGGAGAGAGAGAGGAGGCGGATGGAGAGAGAGAGGAGGCGGATGGAGAGAGAGAGGAGGCAGATGGAGAGAGAGAGGAGGCAGATGGAGAGAGAGAGGAGGCAGATGGAGAGAGAGAGGAGGCAGATGGGGAGAGAGAGGAGGCAGATGGGGAGAGAGAGGAGGCAGATGGGAGAGAGAGGAGGCAGATGGGGAGATCGAGAGAGAGGAGACAGATGGGGAGAGAGAGAGAGGAGACAGATGGGGAGAGAGAGAGAGGAGACAGATGGGGAGAGAGAGAGAGAGGAGACTGATCGAGAGAGTGAGAGAGGAGACGGACGGATGGAGAGAGTGAGAGAGGAGACGGATGGAGGGAGAGAGAGATGAGACGGATGGAGAGAGAGAGAGATGAGACGGATGGAGAGAGAGAGAGATGAGACGGATGGAGAGAGAGAGAGAGATGAGACGGATGGAGAGAGAGAGAGAGATGAGACAGATGGAGAGAGAGAGAGAGATGAGACAGATGGAGAGAGAGAGAGAGATGAGACAGATGGAGAGAGAGAGAGAGAGGTGACAGATGGCGAGAGAGTGAGAGACAGGAGACAGATGGATGGAGAGAGTGAGAGACAGGAGACAGACGGATGGAGAGAGTGAGAGAGGAGACAGACGGATGGAGAGTGAGAGAGGAGACAGACGGATGGAGAGAGTGAGAGAGGAGACAGACGGATGGAGAGAGTGAGAGAGGAGACAGACGGATGGAGAGAGTGAGAGAGAGAGGAGACGGATGGAGGGAGAGAGAGAGAGACGGATGGAGGGAGAGAGAGAGGAGACGGATGGAGGGAGAGAGAGAGGAGACGGATGGAGGGAGAGAGAGGAGACGGATGGGAGGGAGAGAGAGAGGAGACGGATGGAGGGAGAGAGAGAGAGGAGACGGATGGAGGGAGAGAGAGATGAGACGGATGGAGGGAGAGAGAGATGAGACGGATGGAGGGAGAGAGAGAGATGAGACGGATGGAGAGAGAGAGAGAGATGAGACGGATGGAGAGAGAGAGAGATGAGACGTATGGAGAGAGAGAGAGAGATGAGACGGATGGAGAGAGAGAGAGAGATGAGACGGATGGAGAGAGAGAGAGATGAGACAGATGGAGTGAGAGAGGAGACAGATGGATGTAGAGAGAGAGAGAGGAGACAGATGGAGGGAGAGAGAGGAGACGGATGGAGAGGGAGAGAGAGAGAGAGAGGAGACGGATGGAGAGGGAGAGAGAGAGAGAGAGGAGACGGATGGAGAGGGAGAGAGAGAGATGAGACAGATGGAGAGAGAGAGAGAGATGAGACAGATGGAGAGGGAGAGAGAGAGTGAGAGAGGAGACAGACGGATGGAGAGAGTGAGAGAGGAGACGGATGGAGGGAGAGAGAGAGGAGACGGATGGAGGGAGAGAGAGAGGAGACGGATGGAGGGAGAGAGAGAGGAGACGGATGGAGGGAGAGAGAGAGGAGACGGATGGAGGGAGAGAGAGAGGAGACGGATGGAGGGAGAGAGAGATGAGACGGATGGAGGGAGAGAGAGATGAGACGGATGGAGGGAGAGAGAGATGAGACGGATGGAGGGAGAGAGAGGAGACGGATGGAGAGAGAGAGAGAGAGATAGGAGACAGATGGATGGAGAGCGTGAGAGATAGGAGACAGACGGATGGAGGGAGAGAGAGAGGAGACGGGGAGAGAGAGAGAGAGAGAGAGAGGAGACGGAAGGAGAGAGAGAGAGGAGACGGAAGGAGAGAGAGAGAGGAGACGGAAGGAGAGAGAGAGAGGAGACGGAAGGAGAGAGAGAGAGGAGACGGAAGGAGAGAGAGAGAGGAGACGGATGGAGAGAGAGAGAGGAGACGGATGGAGAGAGAGAGAGGAGACGGATGGAGAGAGAGAGAGGAGACGGATGGAGAGAGAGAGAGGAGACGGATGGAGAGAGAGAGAGGAGACGGATGGAGAGAGAGAGAGGAGACGGATGGAGAGGGAGAGAGGAGACGGATGGAGAGGGAGAGAGCAGTCGGATGGAGAGGGAGAGAGCAGTCGGATGGAGAGGGAGAGAGCAGTCGGATGGAGAGGGAGAGAGGAGACGGATGGAGAGGGAGAGAGGAGACGGATGGAGAGGGAGAGAGGAGACGGATGGAGAGGGAGAGAGGAGACGGATGGAGAGGGAGAGAGGAGACGGATGGAGAGGGAGAGAGGAGACGGATGGAGAGGGAGAGAGGAGACGGATGGAGAGGGAGAGAGGAGACGGATGGAGAGGGAGAGAGGAGACGGATGGAGAGGGAGAGAGGAGACGGATGGAGAGGGAGAGAGGAGACGGATGGAGAGGGAGAGAGGAGACGGATGGAGAGGGAGAGAGGAGACGGATGGAGAGGGAGAGAGGAGACGGATGGAGAGGGAGAGAGAGAGAGAGGAGACGGATGGAGAGGGAGGGAGAGAGAGAGAGAGGAGACGGATGGAGAGGGAGAGAGGAGACGGATGGAGAGGGAGAGAGGAGACGGATGGAGAGGGAGAGAGGAGACGGATGGAGAGGGAGAGAGGAGACAGATGGATGTAGAGAGAGAGAGAGGAGACAGATGGATGGAGAGAGAGAGGAGACGGATGGAGAGAGAGAGTGAGAGAGGAGACGGATGGAGGGAGAGAGAGGAGACGGATGGAGAGGGAGAGAGAGAGAGAGGAGACGGATAGGGAGAGAGAGAGAGAGAGAGAGGAGACGGATGGAGAGGGAGAGAGAGAGAGGAGACGGATGGAGAGGGAGAGAGTGAGAGGAGACGGATGGAGAGGGAGAGAGAGAGAGGAGACGGATGGAGAGAGAGAGTGAGAGAGGAGACGGATGGAGGGAGAGAGAGGAGAGGGAGAGGGAGAGAGAGAGAGAGGAGACGGATGGAGAGGGAGAGAGAGAGGAGACGGATGGAGAGGGAGAGAGAGAGAGGAGACGGATGGAGAGGGAGAGAGTGAGAGGAGACGGATGGAGAGGGAGAGAGAGAGAGGAGACGGATGGAGAGGGAGAGAGAGAGAGGAGACGGATGGAGAGGGAGAGAGAGAGAGGAGACGGATGGAGAGGGAGAGGGAGAGAGAGAGAGGAGACGGATGGAGAGGGAGAGAGAGAGAGGAGACGGATGGAGAGGGAGAGAGAGAGAGGAGACGGATGGAGAGGGAGAGAGAGAGAGGAGACGGATGGAGAGGGAGAGAGAGAGAGGAGACGGATGGAGAGGGAGAGAGAGAGAGGAGACGGATGGAGAGGGAGAGAGAGAGAGGAGACGGATGGAGAGGGAGAGAGAGAGAGGAGACGGATGGAGAGGGAGAGAGAGAGAGGAGACGCATGGAGAGGGAGAGAGAGAGAGGAGACGGATGGAGAGGGAGAGAGAGAGAGGAGACGGATGGAGAGGGAGAGAGAGAGAGGAGACGGATGGAGAGGGAGAGAGAGAGAGGAGACGGATGGAGGGAGAGAGAGAGGAGACGGATGGAGGGAGAGAGAGAGGAGACGGATGGAGGGAGAGAGAGAGGAGACGGTTGGAGGGAGAGAGAGAGGAGACGGATGGAGGGAGAGAGAGAGGAGACGGATGGAGGGAGAGAGAGAGGAGACGGATGGAGGGAGAGAGAGAGGAGACGGATGGAGGGAGAGAGAGAGGAGACGGATGGAGGGAGAGAGAGAGGAGACGGATGGAGAGAGAGAGTGAGAGAGGAGACGGATGGACGGAGAGAGTGAGAGAGGAGACGGATGGAGGGAGAGAGTGAGAGAGGAGACAGATGGATGTAGAGTGAGAGAGGAGACAGATGGATGTAGAGAGAGAGAGGAGACAGATGGATGTAGAGAGAGAGAGGAGACAGATGGATGTAGAGAGAGAGAGGAGACAGATGGATGGAGAGAGTGAGAGATGAGACAGATGGATGGAGAGAGAGAGAGAGGAGACAGATGGATGGAGAGAGTGAGAGAGGAGACAGATGGAGAGAGAGAGTGAGAGAGGAGACAGATGGATGGAGAGAGTGAGAGAGGAGACAGATGGATGGAGAGAGAGAGAGGAGACAGATGGATGGAGAGAGAGAGAGGAGGCAGATGGAGAGAGAGAGGAGGCAGATGGAGAGAGAGAGGAGGCAGATGGAGAGAGAGAGGAGGCAGATGGAGAGAGAGAGGAGGCAGATGGAGAGAGAGAGGAGGCAGATGGAGAGAGAGAGGAGGCAGATGGAGAGAGAGAGGAGGCAGATGGAGAGAGAGAGGAGGCAGATGGAGAGAGAGAGGAGGCAGATGGAGAGAGAGAGGAGGCAGATGGAGAGAGAGAGGAGGCAGATGGAGAGAGAGAGGAGGCAGATGGAGAGAGAGAGGAGGCAGATGGAGAGAGAGAGGAGGCAGATGGAGAGAGAGAGGAGGCAGATGGAGAGAGAGAGGAGACAGATGGAGAGAGAGAGGAGACAGATGGGGAGAGAGAGAGAGAGGAGACAGATGGGGAGAGAGAGAGAGAGGAGACAGATGGGGAGAGAGAGAGAGAGGAGACAGATGGAGTGAGAGAGGAGACAGATGGATGTAGAGAGAGAGAGAGAGGAGACAGATGGATGGAGAGAGAGAGGAGACGGATGGAGAGAGAGAGTGAGAGAGGAGACAGATGGATGTAGAGAGAGAGAGGAGACAGATGGATGGAGAGAGAGAGAGAGGAGACAGATGGATGTAGAGAGAGAGAGGAGACAGATGGATGTAGAGAGAGAGAGGAGACAGATGGATGGAGAGAGTGAGAGATGAGACAGATGGATGGAGAGAGAGGAGACAGATGGATGGAGAGAGTGAGAGATGAGACAGATGGATGGAGAGAGAGAGAGAGGAGACAGATGGATGGAGAGAGTGAGAGAGGAGACAGATGGATGGAGAGAGTGAGAGAGGAGACAGATGGATGGAGAGAGTGAGAGAGGAGACAGATGGATGGAGAGAGTGAGAGAGGAGACAGATGGAGAGAGAGAGTGAGAGAGGAGACAGATGGATGGAGAGAGTGAGAGAGGAGACAGATGGATGGAGAGAGAGAGAGAGGAGACAGATGGATGGAGAGAGAGAGAGAGGAGACAGATGGAGAGAGAGAGGAGACAGATGGAGAGAGAGAGGAGACAGATGGAGAGAGAGAGGAGGCAGATGGAGAGAGAGAGGAGGCAGATGGAGAGAGAGAGGAGGCAGATGGAGAGAGAGAGGAGGCAGATGGAGAGAGAGAGGAGGCAGATGGAGAGAGAGAGGAGGCAGATGGAGAGAGAGAGGAGGCAGATGGAGAGAGAGAGGAGGCAGATGGAGAGAGAGAGGAGGCAGATGGAGAGAGAGAGGAGGCAGATGGAGAGAGAGAGGAGGCAGATGGAGAGAGAGAGGAGGCAGATGGAGAGAGAGAGAGAGAGGAGACAGATGGGGAGAGAGAGAGAGAGGAGACAGATGGGGAGAGAGAGAGAGAGGAGACAGATGGGGAGAGAGAGAGAGAGGAGACAGATGGGGAGAGAGTGAGAGAGGAGACAGATGGATGGAGAGAGTGAGAGAGGAGACGGATGGATGGAGAGAGTGAGAGAGGAGACGGATGGAGGGAGAGAGAGAGGAGACGGATGGAGGGAGAGAGAGAGGAGACGGATGGAGGGAGAGAGAGAGGAGACGGATGGAGGGAGAGAGAGAGGAGACGGATGGAGGGAGAGAGAGAGGAGACGGATGGAGGAGAGAGAGAGGAGACGGATGGAGAGAGAGAGAGAGATAGGAGACAGATGGATGGAGAGCGTGAGAGATAGGAGACAGATGGATGGAGAGAGTGAGAGAGGATACAGATGGATGGAGAGAGAGAGAGAGGAGATAGATGGAGAGAGAGAGAGAGAGGAGACAGATGGAGAGAGAGAGAGAGAGGAGACAGATGGAGAGAGAGAGAGAGGAGACGGATGGAGGGAGAGAGAGAGAGGAGACGGATGGAGGGAGAGAGAGAGATAGGAGACAGACGGATGGAGAGCGTGAGAGATAGGAGACAGACGGATGGAGAGAGTGAGAGAGGATACAGACGGATGGAGAGAGAGAGATAGGAGACAGATGGATGGAGAGAGTGAGAGAGGATACAGACGGATGGAGAGAGAGAGACAGGAGACAGACGGATGGAGAGAGTGAGAGAGGAGACAGACGGATGGAGGGAGAGAGAGAGGAGACAGACGGATGGAGGGAGAGAGAGAGGAGACAGACGGATGGAGGGAGAGAGAGAGGAGACAGACGGATGGAGGGAGAGAGAGAGGAGACAGACGGATGGAGGGAGAGAGAGAGGAGACAGACGGATGGAGGGAGAGAGAGAGGAGACAGACGGATGGAGGGAGAGAGAGGGGAGACGGATGGAGAGAGAGAGAGAGGAGACGGATGGAGAGAGAGAGAGAGGAGACGGATGGAGAGGGAGAGAGAGAGAGGAGACGGATGGAGAGGGAGAGAGAGAGAGGAGACGGATGGAGAGGGAGAGAGAGAGAGGAGACGGATGGAGAGGGAGAGAGAGAGAGGAGACGGATGGAGAGGGAGAGAGAGAGAGGAGACGGATGGAGAGGGAGAGAGAGAGAGGAGACGGATGGAGAGGGAGAGAGAGAGAGGAGACGGATGGAGAGGGAGAGAGAGAGAGGAGACGGATGGAGAGGGAGAGAGAGAGAGGAGACGGATGGAGAGAGAGAGAGATGAGACGGATGGAGAGAGAGAGAGATGAGACGGATGGAGAGAGAGAGAGATGAGACGGATGGCGAGAGAGAGAGAGATGAGACGGATGGAGAGAGAGAGAGAGATGAGACGGATGGAGAGAGAGAGAGATGAGACGGATGGAGAGAGAGAGAGATGAGACGGATGGAGAGAGAGAGAGATGAGACGGATGGAGAGAGAGAGAGGAGACAGATGGCGAGAGAGTGAGAGATAGACAGATGGATGGAGAGAGTGAGAGAGGAGACGGATGGATGGAGAGAGTGAGAGAGGAGACGGATGGATGGAGAGAGTGAGAGAGGAGACGGATGGATGGAGAGAGTGCGAGAGGAGACGGATGGATGGAGAGAGTGAGAGAGGAGACGGATGGAGAGAGTGAGAGAGGAGACGGATGGAGGGAGAGAGAGAGGAGACGGGGGGAGAGAGAGAGAGAGAGAGAGGAGACGGAAGGAGAGAGAGAGAGGAGACGGATGGAGAGGGAGAGAGAGAGAGGAGACGGATGGAGAGGGAGAGAGAGAGAGGAGACGGATGGAGAGGGAGAGAGAGAGAGGAGACGGATGGAGAGGGAGAGAGAGAGAGGAGACGGATGGAGAGGGAGAGAGAGAGAGGAGACGGATGGAGAGGGAGAGAGAGAGATGAGACGGATGGAGAGAGAGAGAGATGAGACGGATGGAGAGAGAGAGAGATGAGACGGATGGAGAGAGAGAGAGATGAGACGGATGGAGAGAGAGAGAGAGATGAGACGGATGGAGAGAGAGAGAGAGATGAGACGGATGGAGAGAGAGAGAGATGAGACGGATGGAGAGAGAGAGAGAGATGAGACGGATGGAGAGAGAGAGAGAGATGAGACGGATGGAGAGAGAGAGAGAGATGAGACGGATGGAGAGAGAGAGAGAGATGAGACGGATGGAGAGAGAGAGAGAGATGAGACGGATGGAGAGAGAGAGAGAGATGAGACGGATGGAGAGAGAGAGAGAGATGAGACGGATGGAGAGAGAGAGAGAGAGGAGGACGGATGGAGGGAGAGAGAGAGGATACGGGTGGAGAGAGAGAGAGAGAGAGAGGAGACGGGTGGAGAGAGAGAGAGAGAGAGAGGAGACGGGTGGAGAGAGAGAGGAGACGGGTGGAGAGAGAGAGAGAGAGAGGAGACGGGAGAGAGAGAGAGAGAGAGAGAGGAGACGGAAGGAGAGAGAGAGGAGACGGAAGGAGAGAGAGCGGAGACGGAAGGAGAGAGAGAGAGGAGACGGAAGGAGAGAGAGAGAGGAGACGGAAGGAGAGAGAGAGAGGAGACGGATGGAGAGAGAGAGAGAGAGGAGACGGGGAGAGAGAGAGAGAGAGAGAGAGGAGACGGAAGGAGAGAGAGAGGAGACGGAAGGAGAGAGAGAGGAGACGGAAGGAGAGAGAGCGGAGACGGAAGGAGAGAGAGAGAGGAGACGGATGGAGAGAGAGAGAGGAGACGGATGGAGAGAGAGAGAGGAGACGGATGGAGAGAGAGCGAGGAGACGGATGGAGAGAGAGCGAGGAGACGGATGGAGAGAGAGCGAGGAGACGGATGGAGAGAGAGCGAGGAGACGGAAGGAGAGAGAGAGGAGACGGAAGGAGAGAGAGAGGAGACGGAAGGAGAGAGAGCGGAGACGGAAGGAGAGAGAGAGAGGAGACGGAAGGAGAGAGAGAGAGGAGACGGATGGAGAGAGAGAGAGGAGACGGATGGAGAGAGAGAGAGAGAGGAGACGGGGAGAGAGAGAGAGAGAGAGAGGAGACGGAAGGAGAGAGAGAGGAGACGGAAGGAGAGAGAGAGGAGACGGAAGGAGAGAGAGCGGAGACGGAAGGAGAGAGAGAGAGGAGACGGATGGAGAGAGAGAGAGGAGACGGATGGAGAGAGAGAGAGGAGACGGATGGAGAGAGAGAGAGGAGACGGATGGAGAGAGAGCGAGGAGACGGATGGAGAGAGAGCGAGGAGACGGATGGAGAGAGAGCGAGGAGACGGATGGAGAGAGAGCGAGGAGACGGATGGAGAGGAGAGAGAGAGCGAGGAGACGGATGGAGAGGGAGAGAGAGAGAGAGGAGACGGATGGAGAGGGAGAGAGAGAGAGAGGAGACGGATGGAGAGGGAGAGAGAGAGAGAGGAGACGGATGGAGAGGGAGAGAGAGAGAGAGGAGACGGATGGAGAGGGAGAGAGAGAGAGAGGAGACGGATGGAGAGGGAGAGAGAGAGAGAGGAGACGGATGGAGAGGGAGAGAGAGAGAGAGGAGACGGATGGAGAGGGAGAGAGAGAGGAGACGGATGGAGAGGGAGAGAGAGAGAGGAGACGGATGGAGAGAGAGAGTGAGAGAGGAGACGGATGGAGGGAGAGAGAGGAGAGGGAGAGGGAGAGAGAGAGAGAGGAGACGGATGGAGAGGGAGAGAGAGAGGAGACGGATGGAGAGGGAGAGAGAGAGAGGAGACGGATGGAGAGGGAGAGAGTGAGAGGAGACGGATGGAGAGGGAGAGAGAGAGAGGAGACGGATGGAGAGGGAGAGAGAGAGAGGAGACGGATGGAGAGGGAGAGAGAGAGAGGAGACGGATGGAGAGGGAGAGGGAGAGAGAGAGAGGAGACGGATGGAGAGGGAGAGAGAGAGAGGAGACGGATGGAGAGGGAGAGAGAGAGAGGAGACGGATGGAGAGGGAGAGAGAGAGGAGACGGATGGAGAGTGAGAGAGAGAGAGGAGACGGATGGAGAGGAGAGAGAGAGAGGAGACGGATGGAGAGGGAGAGAGAGAGAGGAGACGGATGGAGAGGGAGAGAGAGAGAGGAGACGGATGGAGAGGGAGAGAGAGAGAGGAGACGGATGGAGAGGGAGAGAGAGAGAGAGAGAGAGATGAGACGGATGGAGAGAGAGAGAGATGAGACGGATGGAGAGAGAGAGAGATGAGACGGATGGAGAGAGAGAGAGATGAGACGGATGGAGAGAGAGAGAGATGAGACGGATGGAGAGAGAGAGAGATGAGACGGATGGAGAGAGAGAGAGAGGAGACAGATGGATGGAGAGAGTGAGAGAGGAGACAGATGGATGGAGAGAGTGAGAGAGGAGACAGATGGATGGAGAGAGTGAGTGAGGAGACAGATGGATGGAGAGAGTGAGAGAGGAGACGGATGGAGAGAGAGAGGAGACGGATGGAGAGAGAGAGGAGACGGATGGAGAGAGAGAGGAGACGGATGAGAGAGAGAGGAGACAGATGAGGAGAGAGAGAGAGAGAGAGAGGAGACAGGAGAGAGAGAGGAGACGGATGGAGGGAGAGAGAGAGAGAGAGAGGAGACGGATGGAGGGAGAGAGAGAGGAGACGGGTGGAGAGAGAGAGAGAGAGAGAGGAGACGGTTGGAGAGAGAGAGAGAGAGGAGACGGGTGGAGAGAGAGAGAGAGAGAGAGAGAGGAGACGGTTGGAGAGAGAGAGAGAGAGAGGAGACGGGTGGAGAGAGAGAGGAGACGGGTGGAGAGAGAGAGGAGACGGGGAGAGAGAGAGAGGAGACGGATGGAGAGAGAGAGAGGAGACGGAAGGAGAGAGAGAGAGGAGACGGAAGGAGAGAGAGAGAGGAGACGGATGGAGAGAGAGAGAGGAGACGGATGGAGAGAGAGAGAGGAGACGGATGGAGAGAGAGAGAGGAGACGGATGGAGAGAGAGCGAGGAGACGGATGGAGAGAGAGCGAGGAGACGGATGGAGAGAGAGCGAGGAGACGGATGGAGAGAGAGCGAGGAGACGGATGGAGAGAGAGCGAGGAGACGGATGGAGAGAGAGCGAGGAGACGGATGGAGAGAGAGAGAGGAGACGGATGGAGAGAGAGAGAGGAGACGGATGGAGAGAGAGAGAGGAGACGGATGGAGAGAGAGAGAGGAGACGGATGGAGAGGGAGAGAGAGAGAGGAGACGGATGGAGAGGGAGAGAGAGAGAGGAGACGGATGGAGAGGGAGAGAGAGAGAGGAGACGGATGGAGAGGGAGAGAGAGAGAGGAGACGGATGGAGAGGGAGAGAGAGAGAGGAGACGGATGGAGAGGGAGAGGGAGAGAGAGAGAGAGGAGACGGATGGAGAGGGAGAGAGAGAGGAGACGGATGGAGAGGGAGAGAGAGAGAGAGGAGACGGATGGAGAGGGAGAGAGAGAGAGAGGAGACGGATGGAGAGGGAGAGAGAGAGAGGAGACGGTTGTAGAGGGGAGAGAGAGAGAGGAGACGGATGGAGAGGGAGAGAGAGAGAGGAGACGGATGGAGAGGAGAGAGAGAGAGGAGACGGATGGAGAGGGAGAGTGAGAGAGGAGACGGATGGAGAGGGAGAGTGAGAGAGGAGACGGATGGAGAGGGAGAGAGAGAGAGGAGACGGATGGAGAGGGAGAGAGAGAGAGGAGACGGATGGAGAGTGAGAGAGAGAGAGGAGACGGATGGAGAGTGAGAGAGAGAGAGGAGACGGATGGAGAGGGAGAGAGAGAGAGGAGACGGATGGAGAGGGAGAGAGAGAGAGGAGACGGATGGAGAGGGAGAGAGAGAGAGGAGACGGATGGAGAGGGAGAGAGAGAGAGAGAGAGAGATGAGACGGATGGAGAGAGAGAGAGATGAGACGGATGGAGAGAGAGAGAGATGAGACGGATGGAGAGAGAGAGAGATGAGACGGATGGAGAGAGAGAGAGATGAGACGGATGGAGAGAGAGAGAGATGAGACGGATGGAGAGAGAGAGAGATGAGACGGATGGAGAGAGAGAGATGAGACGGATGGAGAGAGAGAGAGATGAGACGGATGGAGAGAGAGAGAGATGAGACGGATGGAGAGAGAGAGAGATGAGACGGATGGAGAGAGAGAGAGAGATGAGACGGATGGAGAGAGAGAGAGAGATGAGACGGATGGAGAGAGAGAGAGAGATGAGACGGATGGAGAGAGAGAGAGAGATGAGACGGATGGAGAGAGAGAGAGAGATGAGACGGATGGAGAGAGAGAGGAGGCAGATGGAGAGAGAGAGGAGGCAGATGGAGAGAGAGAGGAGGCAGATGGAGAGAGAGAGAGGAGACAGATGGAGAGAGAGAGAGGAGACAGATGGAGAGAGAGAGAGGAGACAGATGGAGAGAGAGAGAGAGGAGACAGATGGAGAGAGAGAGAGAGGAGACAGATGGAGAGAGAGAGAGAGGAGACAGATGGAGAGAGAGAGAGAGGAGACAGATGGAGAGAGAGAGAGGAGACAGATGGAGAGAGAGAGAGAGGAGACAGGATGGAGAGAGAGAGAGAGGAGACGGATGGAGAGAGAGAGAGAGGAGACGGATGGAGAGAGAGAGAGAGGAGACGGATGGAGAGAGAGAGAGAGGAGACGGATGGAGAGAGAGAGAGAGGAGACGGACGGAGAGAGAGAGAGAGGAGACGGACGGACGGAGAGAGAGAGAGAGGAGACGGACGGACGGAGAGAGAGAGAGAGGAGACGGACGGACGGAGAGAGAGAGAGAGGAGACGGACGGACGGAGTGAGAGAGAGGAGACGGACGGACGGAGAGAGAGAGAGAGGAGACGGACGGACGGAGAGAGAGAGAGAGGAGACGGACGGAGAGAGAGAGAGAGGAGACGGACGGACGGAGAGAGAGAGAGAGAGGAGACGGACGGACGGAGAGAGAGAGAGAGGAGACGGACGGACGGAGAGAGAGAGAGGAGACGGACGGACGGAGAGAGAGAGAGAGGAGAACGGACGGACGGAGAGAGAGAGAGAGGAGACGGACGGACGGAGAGAGAGAGAGAGGAGACGGACGGACGGAGAGAGAGAGAGAGGAGACGGACGGACGGAGAGAGAGAGAGAGGAGACGGACGGACGGAGAGAGAGAGAGAGGAGACGGACGGACGGAGAGAGAGAGAGAGGAGACGGACGGACGGAGAGAGAGAGAGAGAGGAGAGGGACGGACGGTGAGAGAGAGGAGACGGATGGATGGAGAGAGTGAGAGAGAGGAGACGGATGGATGGAGAGAGTGAGAGAGGAGACAGATGGATGGAGAGAGAGAGAGATGAGACAGATGGATGGAGAGAGAGGAGACAGATGGATGGAGAGAGAGAGAGAGGAAACGGATAGAGTGAGGGAGATAGAGAGAGGAGACAGATGGAGAGAGAGAGAGAGGAGACAGATGGATGGAGAGAGAGAGAGAGGAGACAGATGGATGGAGAGAGAGAGAGAGGAAACGGATAGAGTGAGGGAGATAGAGAGAGGAGACAGATGGAGAGAGAGAGGGAGGAGACAGATGGAGAGAGAGAGGAGACAGATGGATGGAGAGAGTGAGAGAGGAGACAGATGGATGGAGAGAGTGAGAGAGGAGACAGATGGATGGAGAGAGAGAGAGAGGAGACAGATGGATGGAGAGAGAGAGAGATGAGACAGATGGATGGAGAGAGAGGAGACAGATGGATGGAGAGAGAGAGAGAGGAAACGGATAGAGTGAGGGAGAGAGAGAGAGGAGACGGATGGAGAGAGAGAGAGGAGACGGATGGAGAGAGAGAGAGGAGACGGATGGAGGGAGAGAGAGAGGAGACGGATGGAGGGAGAGAGAGAGGAGACGGATGGAGAGAGAGAGAGAGAGGAGACGGATGGAGAGAGAGAGAGAGAGGAGACGGATGGAGAGAGAGAGAGAGAGGAGACGGATGGAGAGAGAGAGAGAGAGGAGACGGATGGAGAGAGAGAGAGAGAGGAGACGGATGGATGGAGAGAGAGAGGAGACGGATGGATGGAGAGAGAGAGGAGACGGATGGATGGAGAGAGAGAGGAGACGGATGGAGAGAGAGAGAGGAGACGGATGGAGAGAGAGAGAGGAGACGGATGGAGAGAGAGAGAGAGAGGAGACGGATGGAGAGAGAGAGAGAGAGGAGACGGATGGAGAGAGAGAGAGAGAGGAGACGGATGGAGAGAGAGAGAGAGAGGAGACGGATGGAGAGAGAGAGAGAGAGGAGACGGATGGAGAGAGAGAGAGAGAGGAGACGGATGGAGAGAGAGAGAGAGAGGAGACGGATGGAGAGAGAGAGAGAGGAGACGGATGAGAGAGAGAGAGAGAGGAGACGGATGGAGAGAGAGAGAGAGGACGGATGGAGAGAGAGAGAGAGAGAGGACGGATGGAGAGAGAGAGGAGACGGATGGAGAGAGAGAGGAGACGGATGGAGAGAGAGAGAGAGAGGAGACGGATGGAGAGAGAGAGAGAGAGGAGACGGATGGAGAGAGAGAGAGAGAGGAGACGGATGGAGAGAGAGAGAGAGAGGAGACGGATGGAGAGAGAGAGAGAGAGAGGAGACGGATGAGAGAGAGAGAGAGAGAGGAGACGGATGGAGAGAGAGAGAGAGAGGAGACGGATGGAGAGAGAGAGAGAGAGAGAGAGGAGACGGATGGAGAGAGAGAGAGAGAGGAGACGGATGGAGAGAGAGAGAGAGAGGAGGACGGATGGATTGAGAGAGGAGACGGATGGATTGAGAGAGGAGACGGACGGATTGAGAGAGGAGACGGACGGATTGAGAGAGGAGGCGGACGGATTGAGAGAGGAGGCGGACGGATTGAGAGAGGAGGCGGACGGATTGAGAGAGGAGGCGGACGGATTGAGAGAGGAGGCGGACGGATTGAGAGAGGAGGCGGACGGATTGAGAGAGGAGGCGGACGGATTGAGAGAGGAGGCAGACGGATTGAGAGAGGAGGCAGACGGATTGAGAGAGGAGGCAGACGGATTGAGAGAGGAGTCAGACGGATGAGAGAGGAGTCAGACGGATTGAGAGAGGAGTCAGACGGATTGAGAGAGGAGTCAGACGGATTGAGAGAGGAGTCAGACGGATTGAGAGAGGAGTCAGACGGATTGAGAGAGGAGTCAGACGGATTGAGAGAGGAGACAGGAGACAGATGGTGAGAGAGAAATGGAGGAGGCAGATGGTGAGAGAGAGAGAGAGGAGGCAGATGGTGAGAGAGAGAGAGAGGAGGCAGATGGAGAGAGAGAGAGAGGAGACAGACGGAGAGAGAGGAGACAGACAGAGAGAGAGAGAGAGAGAGGAGACAGATGGAGAGGGAGAGAGAGGAGACAGATGGGGAGAGGGAGAGAGAGGAGACAGATGGAGAGAGAGAGAGAGAGGAGACAGATGGAGAGAGAGAGAGAGGAGACAGATGGTGAGAGAGAAATGGAGGAGGCAGATGGTGAGAGAGAGAGAGAGGAGGCAGATGGTGAGAGAGAGAGAGAGGAGGCAGATGGAGAGAGAGAGAGAGAGAGAGGTGACAGAGAGGAGACAGATGGAGAGAGAGAGAGA
The DNA here is from genome assembly GCF_036365525.1 of Heterodontus francisci. Classification (NCBI taxonomy): domain Eukaryota; kingdom Metazoa; phylum Chordata; class Chondrichthyes; order Heterodontiformes; family Heterodontidae; genus Heterodontus; species Heterodontus francisci. The sequence continues at coordinate 71,767 of NW_027140173.1, forward strand.
GAGGGCCGATCAGAGAGTGAGAGAGAGGGGGGGCGGGATCAGAGAGTGAGAGAGAGAGGGGGGGGGATCAGGGAGTGAGAGAGAGAGAGGGGGGATCAGTGAGAGAGAGAGGGCGTATCAGAGAGTGAGAGCGCGAGAGAGGGAGGGGATCAGAGAGTGAGAGGGGGGGGATCAGAGAGCGAGAGAGGGGGATCAGAGAGCGAGAGAGAGAGAGGGGGATCAGAGAGCGAGAGAGAGAGAGAGAGAGGGGGGGGGATCAGAGAGGAAGGGGGGGGATCAGAGAGAGAGAGAGAGGGGGGGATCAGAGAGTGAGAGCGGGGGGTGGTTCAGAGTGGGAGGGGGGGTGGTCAGAGAGGAAGAGGGGGGGGTCAGAGAGGAAGAGAGGGGGGGTCAGAGAGGAAGAGAGAGGGGGGTTCAGAGAGGAAGGGAGGGAGGGGGGGGTTCAGAGAGAGGGAGAGAGAGAGAGATGGGGCGATCAGAGAGAGAGAGAGAGAGGGGGCGATCAGAGAGAGTGAGACAGAGAGGGGGGGTCAGAGAGACAGGGGGGGTGTGGGTCATAGAGACGGGGGTTGGTGGATCAGAGAGACAGAGGGGGGTGGTCCAGAGAGAGAGAGGGGGGGTCAGAGAGGGAGACAGAGAGTGGAGGTGGGTCAGAGAGACAGAGGGGGGTTCAGAGAGGGGGAGAGTGGGGGTGGGGGGTCAGAGGGGGGAGAGTGGGGGGGGGGTCAGAGAGGGGGAGAGTGGGGGGGGGTCAGAGAGGGGGAGAGTGGGGGGGGTCAGAGAGGGGGAGAGTGAGAGGGGAGAGTGGGGGGGGGTCAGAGAGGGGGAGAGTTGGGGGGGGGGTCAGAGAGGAAGAGAGGGGGGGGATCAGAGAGGGAGAGAGAGGGAGGATCAGAGAGGGAGAGAGAGGGGGGGATCAGAGAGCGAGAGAGAGAAAGCGGGCGATCAGAGAGAGAGAGAGACAGAGAGGGGGAGTCAGACAGAGAGAGAGAAGGGAGGTTTCAGAGAGAGACAAAAGGGGGCATGAGAGGGGGACGGAGAGTGTGGGAGGGAGACTGGGGGTGACAGGCGGTTGACTGGTGGGGGGAGGAGAGAGAGTGAGAGACGGGGTGGGGGAGGAGGGAGACAGAGAGTGCTGTGGTGGAGCCAGAGACAGACAGAGAGAAAGAGAGAGAGAGAGAGAGAGAGAGAGAGACTGAGAAGGGGGGACAGAGAGAGAGAGAGCGACGGGACAGAGAGAAAGGAAGGGAGAGAGAGGGACGTCACAGAAGGAGGAAGGGAGGGACGTCACAGAGAGAGAGATGGGCACGGCGTGAGAGATAGGGAGGGGCACGGCGAGGGAGGGGGAGGGAGACGGGGGGAGGGGGAGAGAGACGGGACGGAGGGGGAGGGAGAGAGACGGGACGGAGGGGGAGGGGGAGGGAGAAAGACGGGACGGGGAGGGAGAAAGAGAGAGGGGGGGGGAGGGAGAGAGGAGGGGGAGGGGGAGAGACGGGACGGAGGGGGAGAGACGGGAGGGGGAGGGATAGAGACGGGACGGGGAGGGAGGGGGAGCGATAGAGACGGGACGGGGAGCTTGGGGTAGGGCGAGAGACGGGACGGAGAGGGAGCGAGGGGGAGGGCGAGAGACGGGGAGGGCGAGAGACGGGCCGGAGAGGGAGGGAGAGAGACGGGACGGAGAGGGAGGGAGTGAGGCAGAGAGGAGGGAGGGGTAGAGACTGGACGGGGAGGGAGAGGGAGGGGTAACGACGGGACGGAGAGGGAGGGGGAGAGACGGGACGGGGAGGGAGAGGGAGGGGTAGCGACGGGACGGAGAGGGAGGGGTAGCGACGGGACGGAGAGGGAGGGGGAGAGACGGGACGGGGAGGGAGAGGGAGGGGTAGCGACGGGACGGAGGAGGGAGGGGTAGCGACGGGACGGGGAGGGAGAGGGAGGGGTAGCGACGGGACGGAGAGGGAGGGGTAGCGACGGAGGGAGGGAGAGGGAGGGGGAGACGGGACGGGGAGGGAGGGGGAGAGACGGGACGGGGAGGGAGGGGGAGAGACGGGACGGGAGGGAGGGGGAGAGACGGGCCGGAGGGGAGGGATCGGGACGGGACGGAGAGGGAGGGGGAGGGATCGGGACGGGACGGAGAGGGAGCGAGGGGGAGGGAGAGAGACAGGACGGAGAGGGAGGGAGGGAGGGGGAGGGATAGAGACGGGACGGAGAGGGAGGGAGGGGGAGGGATAGAGACGGGACGGGGACGGAGGAAGAGAGGCGGGACGGAGAGGGAGGGAGGGGGAGGGAGAGAGACGGGACGGAGAGGGAGGGAGGGGGAGGGAGAGAGACGGGACGGGGAGGGAGAGAGACGGGACGGGGAGGGGGAGAGACGGGATGGAGAGGGAGGGGGAGAGACGGGACAGGGAGGGAGGGGGAGGGATAGAGACGGGACAGAGAGGGTGGGACGGGGAGGGAGAGAGACGTGACGGACGGGGAGGGAGAGAGACGTGACGGAGGGGGAGGGAGAGAGACGGGGAGGGAGAGGGACGGAGGGGGGAGGGAGAGAGACGGAGGGAGAGGGTCGGAGGGGGAGGAGAGGGACGGGAAGGGACGGGGAGGTAGAGGGAGGGGGAGGGAGAGAGACTGGACGGAGGGGGAGGGAGAGAGACGGGAAGGAGGGGGAGTGAGGGGGAGTGAGGGGGAGGGAGCGAGACGGGAGTGAGGGGGAGGGGGCGAAACGGGACGGAGGGGGAGGGAGAGAGACGGGAGGGGGAGGGAGAGGGACGGGAGGGAGAGAGACGGGACGGAGGGGGAGGGAGAGAGACAGAGGGGGAGGGGGAGGGAGAGAGACGGGAGGAGGAGAGTGAGGGGGAGGGAGAGAGACGGAGACGGAGGGGAGGGAGAGAGACGGAGACGGAGGGGGAGGGAGAGAGAGGGGACGGAGGGGGAGGGAGAGAGACGGAGGGGGAGGGAGAGAGACGGAGACGGAGGGGGAGGGAGAGAGACGGGAGGAGGAGAGTGAGGGGGAGGGAGAGAGACGGGACAGAGGGAGGGAGAGGGAGAGAGACGGGACAGAGGGAGAGTGAGGGAGAGGGAGAGAGACGGGACGGAGGGGGAGTGAGGGGGAGGGACGAGGGGGAGGGAGGGAGAGAGAGGGGGCGGAGGGGGAGGGAGGGAGAGAGACGGGGCGGAGGGAGGGAGAGAGACGGGACGGAGGGGGAGGGAGGGAGAGAGACGGGACGGAGGGGAGGGAGGGAGGGAGAGAGAGGGGGCGGAGGGGGAGGGAGGGAGAGAGACGGGGCGGAGGGAGGGAGAGAGACGGGACGGAGGGGGAGGGAGGGAGAGAGACGGGACGGAGGGGAGTGAGGGGGAGGGAGAGAGACGGGACGGAGGGGGAGGGGAAGGGAGGGAGGGAGAGAGACGGGACGGAGGTGGGGGGGGAGGGAGGGAGAGAGACGGGACGGAGGGGGAGGGAGGGAGAGAGACGGGACGGAGGGGGAGGGAGGGGAGAGACGGGACGGGGAGGGAGGGGAGGGATAGAGACGGGACGGGGAGGGTGGGGAGGGATAGAGACGGGACGGGGAGGATGGGGGAGGGATAGAGACGGGACGGGGAGGGTGGGGGAGCGAGAGAGACGGACGGGCAGGGAGGGGGAGGGATGGAGACGGGACGGGGAGGGTGGGGGAGCGAGAGAGACGGGACGGGAGGGAGGGGGAGGGAGAGAGACGGGAGGGGGAGGGAGGGGGAGGGAGAGAAACGGGACGGGGAGGGAGGGGGAGGGAGAGAGACGGGAGGGGGAGGGAGAGAGACGGGACGGAGGGGGAGTGAGGGGGAGGGAGAGAGACGGGACGGAGGGGGAGGGAGAGAGACGGGACGGGGAGGAAGGAGGAGGGGGAGGGAGAGAGACGGGACTGAGTGGGACGGAGGGGGAGGGAGAGAGACCGGACGGAGGGGGAGGGAGAGAGACGGGACGGAGGGGGACGGAGGGGGAGGGAGAGAGACGGGACGGAGGGGGAGGGAGAGAGACGGGACGGAGGGGGAGGGAGAGGGACGGGACGGGGGAGGGAGAGGGACGGGGGAGGGAGAGAGACGGGACGGAGCGGGAGGGAGAGAGACGGGACGGAGCGGGAGGGAGAGAGACGGGACGGAGGGGGAGGGAGAGAGACAGGACGGAGGGGGAGGGAGAGAGACGGGACGGAGGGGGAGGGAGAGAGACGGGACGGAGGGGAAGGGAGGGGGAGGGGTGAGAGACGGGACGGAGGGGAAGGGAGGGGGAGGGAGAGAGACGGGACGGAGGGGGAGGGAGAGAGACGGGACGGAGGGGGAGGGAGAGAGACGGGACGGAGGGGGAGGGAGAGAGACGGGACGAAGAGAGACGGGACGGAGCGGGAGGGAGAGAGACGGGATGGAGGGGGAGGAGAGAGACGGGAGGGAGGGGGAGAGAGAGGAAGAGAGACGGTACCGGGAGGGAGAGAGACGGGACGGAGAGTGAGGGAGGGAGAGAGACGGGGCGGAGAGGGAGGGAGAGAGAAGGGATGGAGGGCGAGGGAGAGAGACGGGACAGAGGGGGAGGGAGTGAGGTGGAGGGGGAGAGTGACGGGACGGAGGGGGAGTGAGGGGAAGGGAGAGAGACGGGACGGAGGGGAGGGAGGGACAGAGAGGGGGCGGAGGGGGAGTGAGAGAGACGGGACTGGGAGGGAGAGGGAGGGAGGGGGAGACAGAGAGACGCGACGGATGGGGAGGCAGAGAGACGAGGGGGAGGGAGAGAGACGGGACGGAGGGAGACGGGACGGGGAGGGGGGGGGAGGGAAGGAGTGAGACCGGACGGAGAGGGGGGACGGAGAGGGGGGAGGGAGAGAGACGGGAGGGAGGCGGAGGGAGTGGGAGGGAGAGAGACGGGACGGGAGGGAGGCGGAGGGAGTGGGAGGGAGAGAGACGGGACGGGAGGGAGGCGGAGGAGTGGGAGGGAGAGAGACGGGACGGAGGGAGGCGGAGGGAGTGGGAGGGAGAGAGACAGGGTGGGAGGTAGGCGGAGGGAGTGGGAGGGAGAGAGACGGGACGGAGGGAGAGAGACGGGAGGGAGAGAGACGGGACAGAGGGGGAGTGAGGGGAAGGGAGAGAGACGGGAGGGAGGGACAGAGAGGGGGCGGAGGGGGAGAGACGGGACGGCGGGGGAGGGAGGGGGAGAGACGGGACGGAGGGGAGGGAGGGAGAGAGACGGGACGGAGGGGGAGGGAGGGAGAGAGACGGGACGGAGGGGGAGGGAGGGAGAGAGACTGGACGGAGGGGGAGGGAGGGAGAGAGACGGGACGGAGGGGGAGTGAGAGAGACGGGACGGAGAGGAAGGGAGGGGGAGGGAGAGAGACGGGACTGGGATGGAGAGGGAGGGAGGGGGAGGCAGAGAGACGCGACGGAGGGGGAGGCAGAGAGACGGGGCAGAGGGGGAGGTAGAGAGACGGGACGGAGGGAGACGGGACGGGGAGGGGGAGGAGGGAGACGGGACGGAGGGGGAGGGAAGGAGTGAGACGGGACGGAGAGGGGGGAGGGAGAGAGACAGGACGGAGAGGGGGGGAGGGAGAGAGACGGGAGGGAGGCGGAGGGAGTGGAGGGAGAGAGACGGGACGGGAGGGAGGCGGAGGGAGTGGGAGGGAGGGAGACGGGACGGAGGGGGAGGGAAGGAGTGAGACGGGACGGAGAGGGGGGAGGGAGAGAGACAGGACTGAGAGGGGGGGAGGGAGAGAGACGGGAGGGAGGCGGAGGGAGTGGGAGGGAGAGAGACGGGACGGGAGGGAGGCGGAGGGAGTGGGAGGGAGAGAGACTGGACGGAGGGGAGGGGAGGGGGAGGGAAAGAGACGGGAGGGAGGGGGAGGGAGAGAGACGGGACGGAGGGAGAGAGACGGGATGGTGAGGGAGGGGGAAAGGGAGGAAGAGGGAGGGGGGGAGAGAGACGGGACGGAGGGGGAGTGAGAGAGACGGGACGGAGGGGGAGGGAGAGAGACGGGGGTAGGGAGAGGGAGAGAGACGGGACGGAGGATGAGGGAGAGAGACGGGACCGAGGGGGAGGGAGAGAAACGGGACCGAGGGGGAGGGAGAGAGACGGGACGGAGAGGGAGAGAGACGGGAGGGGGAGAGATGGGACGGAGAGGGAGGGGGAGAGGGAGGAAGAGAGACGGGAGGGCGAGGGAGAGGGACCGAGGGAGAGGGACGGAGGGGGAGGGAGAGAGACGGGGCGGAGGGGGAGGGATGGAGAGAGACGGGGCGGAGGGGGAGGGATGGAGAGAGACGGGGCGGCAGGGGGAGGGAGGGAGAGAGACGGGATGAAGGGGGAGAGGGAGGAAGAGAGACGGTACCAGGAGGGAGAGAGACTGGATGGAGAGAGAGAGAGAGAGAGAGAGAGGGACGGGACAGAGAGAGAGAGAGAGAGGGACGGGACAGAGAGAGAGAGAGAGGGGGACGGGACAGAGAGAGAGAGAGAGAGAGAGAGAGAGGGACGGGACAGAGAGGGAGGGAGAGAGAGAGAGGGACGGGACAGAGAGGGAGAGAGAGAGGGGGACGGGACAGAGAGGGAGGGAGGGAGAGAGAGGGACGGGACAGAGAGGGAGAGAGAGAGAGGGACGGGACAGAGAGGGAGAGAGAGAGAGGGACGGGCCAGAGAGAGAGGGAAGGGGGAGAGAGGGAGAGAGAGAGAGGGACGGGACAGAGAGAGAGAGAGAGGGGGACGGGACAGAGAGAGAGAGAGAGAGAGAGAGAGGGACGGGAGTGAGAGAGAGAGAGAGAGGGGGACGGGAGAGAGAGAGAGAGAGGGGGACGGGAGAGAGAGAGAGAGAGGGGGACGGGAGAGAGAGAGAGAGAGAGGGGGACGAGAGAGAGAGAGAGAGGGACGGGACACAGAGAGAGAGAGAGAGAGGGGGACGGGAGAGAGAGAGAGGGGGACGGGAGTGAGAGAGAGAGAGAGAGGGGGACGGGAGAGAGAGAGAGAGAGGGGGACGGGAGAGAGAGAGAGAGAGGGGGACGGGACAGAGAGAGAGAGAGAGAGGGACGGGCCAGAGAGAGAGGGAAGGGGCAGAGAGAGAGAGAGAGGGGGAGGGACGGGACAGAGAGAGAGAGAGAGAGAGACGGGACAGAGAGAGAGAGAGAGAGGGACGGGCCAGAGAGAGAGGGAAGGGGCAGAGAGGGAGAGAGAGAGAGGGACGGGACAGAGAGAGAGAGGGACGGGACAGAGAGAGAGAGGGACGGGACAGAGAGAGAGAGAGGGACGGACAGAGAGAGAGAGAGAGAGGGACGGGACAGAGAGAGAGAGAGAGAGGGACGGGAGAGAGAGAGAGAGAGGGGGACCGGAGAGAGAGAGAGAGAGGGGGACGGGAGAGAGAGAGAGGGACGGGACAGAGAGGGAGAGAGAGAGAGGGACGGGACAGAGAGGGAGAGAGATAGGGACGGGACAGAGAGGGAGAGAGATAGGGACGGGACAGAGAGAGAGAGAGAGAGGGACGGGACAGAGAGAGAGAGAGAGGGACGGGACACAGAGAGAGAGAGAGGGGGACGGGAGAGAGAGAGAGGGGGACGGGGGAGAGAGAGAGAGGGACGGGAGAGAGAGAGAGGGGGACGGGAGAGAGAGAGAGGGGGGGACGGGAGAGAGAGAGAGAGAGGGACGGGAGAGAGAGAGAGAGGGGGACGGGAGAGAGAGAGAGAGGGGGAGGGACGGGAGAGAGAGAGAGAGAGGGACGGGAGAGAGAGAGAGAGGGGGAGGGACGGGAGAGAGAGAGGGGGAGGGACGGGACAGAGAGCGGGAGAGAGAGAGAGAGAGGGACGGGATAGAGAGAGAGGGACAGAGAGGGAGAGGGAGAGAGAGGGACGGGACAGAGAGGGAGAGAGAGAGAGGGACGGGACAGAGAGGGAGAGAGAGAGGGGGACGGGGCAGAGAGGGAGGGAGAGAGAGAGAGAGAGAGAGAGAGGGACGGGACAGAGAGGGAGGGAGGGAGAGAGAGGGACGGGACAGAGAGGGAGAGAGAGAGAGGGACGGGACAGAGAGGGAGAGAGAGAGAGGGACGGGCCAGAGAGAGAGGGAAGGGGGAGAGAGGGAGAGAGAGAGAGGGACGGGACAGAGAGAGAGGGGGACGGGAGAGAGAGAGAGGGGGACGGGAGAGAGAGAGAGGGGGACGGGAGAGAGAGAGAGGGGGACGGGAGAGAGAGAGAGAGAGGGGGACATAGAGAGAGAGAGGGGGACATAGAGAGAGAGAGGGGGACGAGACAGAGACAGAGAGAGAGAGAGAGGGACGGGACACAGAGAGAGAGAGAGAGAGAGAGGGGGGGACGGGAGAGAGAGAGGGGGGGACGGGAGAGAGAGAGGGGGGGACGGGAGAGAGAGAGAGAGGGACGGGAGAGAGAGAGAGAGGGACGGGAGAGAGAGAGAGAGGGGGAGGGACGGGACAGAGAGATAGAGAGAGAGAGACGGGGCAGAGAGAGAGGGAAGGGGCAGAGAGAGAGAGAGAGGGGGAGGGACGGGACAGAGAGAGAGAGAGAGAGACGGGACAGAGAGAGAGAGAGAGAGAGGGACGGGCCAGAGAGAGAGGGAAGGGGCAGAGAGGGAGAGAGAGAGAGGACGGGACAGAGGGAGAGAGAGAGAGAGAGAGGGACGGGACAGAGAGAGAGAGAGAGAGAGGGACGGGACAGAGAGAGAGAGAGAGAGAGGGACGGGACAGAGAGAGAGAGAGAGAGAGGGACGGGACAGAGAGAGAGAGAGGGACGGACAGAGAGAGAGAGAGAGAGAGGGACGGGACAGAGAGAGAGAGAGAGAGGGACGGGACAGAGAGAGAGAGAGAGGGGGACGGGAGAGAGAGAGAGAGGGGGACGGGAGAGAGAGAGAGAGGGGGACGGGAGAGAGAGAGAGAGGGGCGGGAGAGAGAGAGAGAGGGGCGGGAGAGAGAGAGAGAGAGAGGGACGGGACAGAGAGGGAGAGAGATAGGGACGGGACAGAGAGAGAGAGAGAGAGGGACGGGACAGAGAGAGAGAGAGAGGGACGGGACAGAGAGAGAGAGAGGGACGGGACACAGAGAGAGAGAGAGGGACGGGACACAGAGAGAGAGAGAGAGGGGGACGGGAGAGAGAGAGAGAGGGGGACGGGAGAGAGAGAGAGGGGGGGACGGGAGAGAGAGAGAGAGGGGGACGGGAGAGAGAGCGAGAGAGGGACGGGAGAGAGCGAGAGGGGGACGGGAGAGAGAGAGAGAGAGGGACGGGAGAGAGAGAGAGAGGGGGACGGGAGAGAGAGAGAGAGAGAGGGACGGGATAGAGAGAGAGGGACAGAGAGGGAGAGGAGAGAGAGGGACGGGACAGAGAGGGAGGGAGAGAGAGAGGGGGACGGGGCAGAGAGGGAGGGAGAGAGAGAGAGGGACGGGGCAGAGAGGGAGAGAGAGAGCGGGACGGGACAGTGAGAGTGAGAGAGGGGGGGAAGGGACAGACAGACAGAGAGAGAGAGAGGGGCGGGACAGAGAGAGAGGGGGACTGGACGCAGAGCCAGAGAGAGAGCGAGGGACGGAGAGAGAGAGCGAGGGACGGAGAGAGAGAGAGCGAGGGACGGGACAGAGAGAGAGAGGGACGGAGAGGAGAGAGGGACGGGACGGGGCAGAGAGAGAGAGGGACGGGACGGAGAGAGAGAGAGGGACGGGACGGAGAGAGAGAGAGAGAGAGAGAGGGACGGGACGGAGAGAGAGAGAGAGAGAGGGACGGGACGGAGAGAGAGAGAGAGAGAGAGAGGGACGGGACAGAGAGAGAGAGAGAGGGGGACGGGACAGAGAGAGAGAGGGACGGGAGAGAGAGAGAGAGAGAGAGGGACGGAGAGAGAGAGAGAGGGACGGGAGAGAGAGAGAGAGGGGGAGGGACGGGACGGAGAGAGAGAGAGAGAGAGGGACGGGACAGAGAGAGAGAGAGAGAGAGGGACGAGAGAGAGAGAGGGGGACGGGAGAGAGAGAGAGAGAGGGACGGGATGGAGAGAGAGGGACAGAGAGGGAGAGGGAGAGAGAGGGACGGGACAGAGAGGGAGAGAGAGAGGGGGACGGGGGCAGAGAGGGAGGGAGAGAGAGGGGGACGGGGCAGAGAGGGAGGGAGAGAGAGAGAGGGACGGGGCAGAGAGGGAGAGAGAGAGCGGGACGGGACAGTGAGAGTGAGAGCGGGGGGGAAGGGACAGACAGACAGAGAGAGAGAGAGGGGCGGGACAGAGAGAGAGGGGGACTGGACGCAGAGCCAGAGAGAGAGCGAGGGACGGGACGGAGAGAGAGAGAGCGAGGGACGGGACGGAGAGAGAGAGAGCGAGGGGCGGGACAGAGAGAGAGCGAGGGACGGGACAGAGAGAGAGAGGGACGGGACAGAGCGAGAGAGGGATGGGACGGAGGGAGAGAGAGAGAGGGACGGGACAGGACAGCGAGAGAGAGAGAGAGGGACGGGACAGAGAGAGAGAGAGAGAGAGGGACGGAGAGAGAGAGGGACGGGACGGGGCGGAGAGAGAGAGAGGGACGGGACGGGGCGGAGAGAGAGAGAGGGACGGGACGGAGAGAGAGAGAGAGGGACGGGACGGAGAGAGAGAGAGAGGGACGGGACAGAGAGAGAGAGAGGGACGGGACGGAGAGAGAGAGAGAGAGAGAGGGACGGGAGAGAGAGAGAGAGGGACGGGAGAGAGAGAGAGAGGGACGGGAGAGAGAGAGAGAGGGACGGGACAGAGAGGGAGAGAGAGAGGGGGACGGGGCAGAGACGGAGGGAGAGAGAGAGAGGGACGGGACGGAGAGAGAGAGAGAGAGAGAGGGACGGGAGAGAGAGAGAGAGGGACGGGAGAGAGAGAGAGAGGGACGGGAGAGAGAGAGAGAGGGACGGGACAGAGAGGGAGAGAGAGAGGGGGACGGGGCAGAGACGGAGGGGAGAGAGAGAGAGGGATGGACAGAGAGGGAGAGAGAGAGGGGACGGACAGAGAGGGAGGGAGGGAGAGAGAGGGACGGGACAGAGAGGGAGAGAGAGAGAGGGACGGGACAGAGAGGGAGAGAGAGAGAGGGACGGGCCAGAGAGAGAGGGAAGGGGCACAGAGGGAGAGAGGGAGAGAGAGAGAGGGACGGGACAGAGAGAGAGAGAGAGGGGGACGGGACAGAGAGAGAGAGAGAGAGGGACGGGACAGAGAGAGAGAGAGAGAGAGAGAGAGAGAGGGGGACAGGAGAGAGAGAGAGAGAGAGAGAGGGACGGGAGAGAGAGAGAGAGAGAGAGAGAGAGAGGGACGGGAGAGAGCGAGAGGGGGACGGGAGAGAGAGCGAGAGAGGGACGGGAGAGAGCGAGAGGGGGACGGGAGAGAGAGAGAGAGAGGGACGGGAGAGAGAGAGAGAGGGGGACGGGAGAGAGAGAGAGAGAGAGGGACGGGATAGAGAGAGAGGGACAGAGAGGGAGAGGGAGAGAGAGGGACGGGACAGAGAGGGAGGGAGAGAGAGAGGGGGACGGGGCAGAGAGGAGGAGAGAGAGAGAGGGACGGGGCAGAGAGGGAGAGAGAGAGGCGGGACGGGACAGTGAGAGTGAGAGAGGGGGGAAGGGACAGACAGACAGAGAGAGAGAGGGCGGGACAGAGAGAGAGGGGGGACTGGACGCAGAGCCAGAGAGAGAGCGAGGGACGGAGAGAGAGAGCGAGGGACGGAGAGAGAGAGAGCGAGGGACGGGACAGAGAGAGAGAGGGACGGAGAGAGAGAGGGACGGGACGGGGCAGAGAGAGAGAGGGACGGGACGGAGAGAGAGAGAGGGACGGGACGAGAGAGAGAGAGAGAGAGAGGACGGACGGAGAGAGAGAGAGAGAGAGAGAGGACGGGACGGAGAGAGAGAGAGAGAGAGAGAGGGACGGACAGAGAGAGAGAGAGGGGGACGGGACAGAGAGAGAGAGGGACGGAGAGAGAGAGAGAGAGAGAGAGAGGGACGGAGAGATGAGAGAGAGGGACGGGAGAGAGAGAGAGAGGGGGAGGGACGGACGGAGAGAGAGAGAGAGAGAGGGACGGGACAGAGAGAGAGAGAGAGAGAGGGACGAGAGAGAGAGAGGGGGACGGGAGAGAGAGAGAGAGAGGGACGGGATGGAGAGAGGGACAGAGAGGGAGAGGGAGAGAGAGGGACGGACAGAGAGGGAGAGAGAGAGGGGGACGGGGCAGAGAGGGAGGGAGAGAGAGGGGGACGGGGCAGAGAGGGAGGGGAGAGAGAGAGAGGACGGGGCAGAGAGGGAGAGAGAGAGCGGGACGGGACAGTGAGAGTGAGAGAGGGGGGGGAAGGGACAGACAGACAGAGAGAGAGAGAGGGGCGGGACAGAGAGAGAGGGGGGACTGGACGCAGAGCCAGAGAGAGAGCGAGGGACGGGACGGAGAGAGAGAGAGCGAGGGACGGGACGGAGAGAGAGAGAGCGAGGAGGGGCGGGACAGAGAGAGAGCGAGGGACGGGACAGAGAGAGAGAGGGACGGGACAGAGCGAGAGAGGGATGGGACGGAGGGAGAGAGAGAGAGGGACGGGACAGGACAGCGAGAGAGAGAGAGAGGGACGGGACAGAGAGAGAGAGAGAGAGAGAGAGAGGGACGGAGAGAGAGAGGGACGGGACGGGGCGGAGAGAGAGAGAGGGACGGACGGGGCGGAGAGAGAGAGAGGGACGGGACGGGAGAGAGAGAGAGAGAGGGACGGGACGGAGAGAGAGAGAGAGGGACGGGACAGAGAGAGAGAGAGGGACGGGACGGAGAGAGAGAGAGAGAGAGAGAGGGACGGGAGAGAGAGAGAGAGGGACGGGAGAGAGAGAGAGAGGGACGGGACAGAGAGGGAGAGAGAGAGGGGGACGGGGCAGAGACGGAGGGAGAGAGAGAGAGGGATGGGACAGAGAGGGAGAGAGAGAGGGGGACGGGACAGAGAGGGAGGGAGGGAGAGAGAGGGACGGGACAGAGAGGGAGAGAGAGAGAGGGACGGGACAGAGAGGGAGAGAGAGAGAGGGACGGGCCAGAGAGAGAGGGAAGGGGCACAGAGGGAGAGAGGGAGAGAGAGAGAGGGACGGGACAGAGAGAGAGAGAGAGGGGACGGGACAGAGAGAGAGAGAGAGAGGGACGGGACAGAGAGAGAGAGAGAGAGAGAGAGAGAGAGGGGGACAGGAGAGAGAGAGAGAGAGAGAGAGGGACGGGAGAGAGAGAGAGAGAGAGAGAGAGAGAGGGACGGGAGAGAGAGAGAGGGACGGGAGAGAGAGAGAGAGGGACGGGAGAGAGAGAGAGGGGGACGGGAGAGAGAGAGAGAGGGGGACATAGAGAGAGAGAGGGGGACATAGAGAGAGAGAGAGAGGGGACGAGACAGAGAGAGAGAGAGGGGGACGAGACAGAGAGAGAGAGAGAGGGACGGGACACAGAGAGAGAGAGAGAGGGGGACGGGAGAGAGAGGAGAGAGGGACGGGAGAGAGAGAGAGAGGGACGGGAGAGAGAGAGAGAGGGACGGGAGAGAGAGAGAGAGGGGGAGGGACGGGATAGAGAGAGAGAGACGGGACAGAGAGAGAGAGAGAGAGGGGGACGGCCAGAGAGAGAGGGAAGGGGCAGAGAGAGAGAGAGAGAGAGAGAGGGACGGGCCAGAGAGAGAGGGAAGGGGCAGAGAGAGAGAGAGGGGGGAGGGACGGGACAGAGAGAGGGAGAGAGAGACGGGACAGAGAGAGAGAGAGAGAGGGAAGGGGCAGAGAGGGAGAGGGAGAGAGAGAGAGGGACGGGACAGAGAGAGAGAGAGAGAGAGAGGGACGGGACAGACAGAGAGAGAGAGAGGGACGGGACAGAGAGAGAGAGAGAGAGAGGGGGACGGGAGAGAGAGAGAGAGAGAGAGGGGGACGGGAGAGAGAGAGAGAGAGGGGGGGACGGGAGAGAGAGAGAGGGGCGGGAGAGAGAGAGAGAGAGAGACGGGACAGAGAGGAGAGAGATAGGGACGGGACAGAGAGAGAGAGAGAGAGGGACGGGACAGAGAGAGAGAGAGAGAGAGAGGGGGGACGGGAGAGAGAGAGGAGGGGGACGGGAGAGAGAGAGAGGGGGACGGGAGAGAGAGAGAGGGGGACGGGAGAGAGAGAGAGGGGGACGGGAGAGAGAGAGAGAGGGGGAGGGACGGGACAGAGAGAGAGGGGGAGGGACGGGAGAGAGAGAGAGAGAGAGGGACGGGAGAGAGAGAGGGACGGGAGAGAGAGAGAGAGAGAGGGACGGGATAGAGAGAGAGAGGGACGGGATAGAGAGAGAGGGACAGAGAGGGAGAGGGAGAGAGAGGGACGGGACAGAGAGGGAGGGAGAGAGAGAGAGGGACGGGGGCAGAGAGGGAGAGAGAGAGCGGGACGGGACAGTGAGAGTGAGAGAGGGGGGGAAGGGACAGACAGACAGAGAGAGAGAGAGGGGCGGGACAGAAAGAGAGGGGGACTGGACGCAGAGCCAGAGAGAGAGCGAGGGACGGAGAGAGAGAGAGCGAGGGACGGGACGGAGAGAGAGAGAGCGAGGGCGGGACAGAGAGAGAGCGAGGACGGGACAGAGAGAGAGAGGGACGGGACAGAGCGAGAGAGGGATGGGACGGAGGGAGAGAGAGAGAGGGACGGGACAGGACAGAGAGAGAGAGAGAGAGGGACGGGACAGAGAGAGAGAGAGAGAGAGGGACGGAGAGAGAGAGGGACGGGGCGGAGAGAGAGAGAGAGAGGGACGGGACGGAGAGAGAGAGAGAGAGAGGGACGGGACGGAGAGAGAGAGAGAGAGAGAGGGACGGGACAGAGAGAGAGAGAGGGACCGGGACGGAGAGAGAGAGAGAGAGAGGGACGGGACGGAGAGAGAGAGAGAGAGAGAGGGACGGGACGGAGAGAGAGAGAGAGAGAGGGACGGGACAGAGAGAGAGAGAGAGGGACGGGACAGAGAGAGAGAGAGGGGGACGGGAGAGAGAGAGAGAGAGAGAGGGGGACGGGAGAGAGAGAGAGGGGGACGGGAGAGAGAGAGAGGGGGACGGGAGAGAGAGAGAGAGGGACGGGAGAGAGAGAGAGAGGGACGGGAGAGAGAGAGAGAGGGACGGGACAGAGAGAGAGAGGGACGGGACAGAGAGAGAGAGAGAGAGAGAGGGACGGGACAGAGAGAGAGAGAGAGAGGGACGGGACAGAGAGAGAGAGAGAGGGGGACGGGAGAGAGAGAGAGAGAGGGACGGGATGGAGAGAGAGGGACAGAGAGGGAGAGGGAGAGAGAGGGACGGGACAGAGAGGGGAGAGAGAGAGGGGGACGGGGCAGAGAGGGAGGGAGAGAGAGAGAGGGACGGGGCAGAGAGGGAGAGAGAGAGAGGGACGGGACGGAGAGAGAGAGAGAGAGAGGGACGGGACGGAGAGAGAGAGGGACGGGACGGAGAGAGAGAGAGAGGGACGGGACAGAGAGAGAGAGAGAGGGGGACGGGAGAGAGAGAGAGAGAGGGACGGGATGGAGAGAGAGGGACAGAGAGGGAGAGGGAGAGAGAGGGACGGGACAGAGAGGGAGAGAGAGAGGGGGACGGGGCAGAGAGGAGGGAGAGAGAGAGAGGGACGGGGCAGAGAGGGAGAGAGAGAGCGGGACGGGACAGTGAGAGTGAGAGAGGGGGGGAAGGGACAGACAGACAGAGAGAGAGAGGAGGGGCGGGACAGAGAGAGAGGGGGACTGGACGCAGAGCCAGAGAGAGAGCGAGGGACGGGACGGAGAGAGAGAGAGCGAGGGACGGGACGGAGAGAGAGAGAGCGAGGGACGGGACGGAGAGAGAGAGAGCGAGGGGCGGGACAGAGAGAGAGCGAGGGACGGGACAGAGAGAGCGAGGGACGGGACAGAGAGAGCGAGGGACGGGACGGAGCGAGAGAGGGATGGGACGGAGGGAGAGAGAGAGAGAGAGAGGGACGGGACAGAGAGAGAGAGAGGGACGGGACGGGGTGGAGAGAGAGAGAGGGACGGGACGGGGCGGAGAGAGAGAGAGAGAGGGACGGGACGGAGAGAGAGAGAGAGAGAGAGAGAGGGACGGGACAGAGAGAGAGAGAGAGAGGGACGGGACGGAGAGAGAGAGAGAGAGAGAGAGGGACGGGACGGAGAGAGAGACGGGACGGAGAGAGAGAGAGGGACGGGACAGAGAGAGAGATGAGAGCGAGAGAGGGACGGGACAGAGCGAGAGAGGGATGGGACGGAGGGAGAGAGAGAGAGGGACGGGACAGGACAGAGAGAGAGAGAGAGAGGGACGGAGAGAGAGAGAGAGAGGGACGGGAGAGAGAGAGAGAGAGGGACGGGACGGAGAGAGAGAGAGAGGGACGGGACGGAGAGAGAGAGAGGAGAGGGACGGGACGGAGAGAAAGAGAGAGAGAGAGGGACGGGACGGAAGAGAGAGAGGGACGGGACGGAGAGAGAGAGAGAGAGAGGGACGGGACAGAGAGAGAGAGAGGGACGGGAGAGAGAGAGGGACGGGACAGAGAGAGAGAGAGAGGGGGACGGGACAGAGAGAGAGAGGGACGGGACAGAGAGGGAGAGAGATAGGGACGGGACAGAGAGAGAGAGAGAGAGGGACGGGACAGAGAGAGAGAGAGAGAGAGAGAGGGGGACGGGAGAGAGAGAGAGGGGGACGGGAGGAGAGAGAGAGAGAGGGACGGGACAGAGAGAGAGAGGGGGAGGGACGGGACAGAGAGAGAGAGGGGGAGGGACGGGAGAGAGAGAGAGAGAGAGGGACGGGACAGAGAGAGAGAGAGCGAGGGGCGGGACGGAGAGAGAGAGGGACGGGACGGAGAGAGAGAGAGAGAGAGGGACGGGACAGAGAGAGAGAGAGGGACGGGAGAGAGAGAGGGACGGGGACAGAGAGAGAGAGAGAGGGGGGACGGGACAGAGAGAGAGAGGGGCGGGAGAGAGAGAGAGAGAGGGACGGGACAGAGAGGGAGAGAGATAGGGACGGGACAGAGAGAGAGAGAGAGAGGGACGGGACAGAGAGAGAGAGAGAGAGAGGGGGACGGGAGAGAGAGAGAGGGGGACGGGAGAGAGAGAGAGGGGGACGGGAGAGAGAGAGAGAGGGGGAGGGACGGGACAGAGAGAGAGAGGGGGAGGGACGGGACAGAGAGAGAGAGGGGGAGGGACGGGAGAGAGAGAGAGAGAGAGGGACGGGAGAGAGAGAGAGAGAGGGACGGGAGAGAGAGAGAGAGAGGGACGGGAGAGAGAGAGAGAGAGGGGACGGGAGAGAGAGAGAGAGGAGAGGGACGGGACAGAGAGGGACGGGACAGAGAGGGAGGGAGAGAGAGAGAGGGACGGGGCAGAGAGGGAGAGAGAGAGCGGGACGGACAGTGAGAGTGAGAGAGGGGGGGGAAGGGACAGACAGACAGAGAGAGAGAGAGGGGCGGGACAGAGAGAGAGGGGGACTGGACGCAGAGCCAGAGAGAGAGCGAGGGACGGAGAGAGAGAGAGCGAGCGAGGGACGGGACGGAGAGAGAGAGAGCGAGGGGCGGGACAGAGAGAGAGCGAGGGACGGGACAGAGAGAGAGAGGGACGGGACAGAGCGAGAGAGGGATGGGACGGAGGGAGAGAGGGACGGGACAGGACAGAGAGAGAGAGAGAGAGGGACGGGACAGAGAGAGAGAGAGAGAGAGAGGGGCGGAGAGAGAGAGAGAGAGGGACGGGGCGGAGAGAGAGAGAGAGAGGACGGGACGGAGAGAGAGAGAGAGAGGGACGGGACAGAGAGAGAGAGAGAGAGAGAGAGAGGGACGGGACGGAGAGAGAGAGAGAGGGACGGGACGGAGAGAGAGAGAGAGAGAGGGACGGGACGGAGAGGAGAGAGGGACGGGACAGAGAGAGAGAGAGAGCGAGAGAGGGACGGGACAGAGCGAGAGAGGGATGGGACGGAGGGAGAGAGAGAGAGGGACGGACAGGACAGAGAGAGAGAGAGAGAGGGACGGGAGAGAGAGAGAGAGAGAGAGAGAGGGGGACGGGACGGAGAGAGAGAGAGAGGGACGGGACGGAGAGAGAGAGAGAGAGAGAGAGAGAGAGATGGGACGGGGCAGAGAGAGAGAGAGAGAGGGACGGGACGGAGAGAGAGAGAGAGAGAGAGAGAGGGACGGGACGGAGAGAGAGAGGGACGGGACGGAGAGAGGGACGGGAGAGAGAGAGGGACGGGACAGAGAGAGGGACGGGAGAGAGAGAGGGACGGGACAGAGAGAGAGAGAGAGGGGGACGGGACAGAGAGAGAGAGGGGCGGGAGAGAGAGAGAGGGACGGGACAGAGAGGGAGAGAGATAGGGACGGGACAGAGAGAGAGAGAGAGAGGGACGGGACAGAGAGAGAGGGACAGAGAGGGAGAGGGAGAGAGAGGGACGGGACAGAGAGGGAGGGAGAGAGAGAGAGGGACGGGGCAGAGAGGGAGAGAGAGAGCAGGACGGGACAGTGAGAGTGAGAGAGGGGGGGAAGGGACAGACAGACAGAGAGAGAGAGAGGGGCGGGACAGAGAGAGAGGGGGACTGGACGGAGAGAGAGAGAGAGAGCGAGGGACGGAGAGAGAGAGAGAGAGCGAGGGACGGGACGGAGAGAGAGAGAGCGAGGGCGGGACAGAGAGAGAGCGAGGGACGGGACAGAGAGAGAGAGGGACGGGACAGAGCGAGAGAGGGATGGGACGGAGGGAGAGAGGGACGGGACAGGACAGAGAGAGAGAGAGAGAGGGACGGGACAGAGAGAGAGAGAGAGAGAGAGGGCGGGAGAGAGAGAGAGAGAGGGACGGGGCGGAGAGAGAGAGAGGGACGGGACGGAGAGAGAGAGAGAGAGGGACGGGACAGAGAGAGAGAGAGGGACGGGACGGAGAGAGAGAGAGAGGGACGGGACGGAGAGAGAGAGAGAGAGAGGGACGGGACGGAGAGAGAGAGAGAGAGAGAGAGAGAGAGAGGGACGGGACGGAGAGAGAGAGAGGGACGGGACAGAGAGAGAGAGAGAGCGAGAGAGGGACGGGACAGAGCGAGAGAGGGATGGGACGGAGGGAGAGAGAGAGAGGGACGGGACATGACAGAGAGAGAGAGAGAGAGGGACGGGAGAGAGAGAGAGAGAGAGGGACGGGACGGAGAGAGAGAGAGAGAGAGGGATGGGACGGGGCAGAGAGAGAGAGAGAGAGGGACGGGACGGAGAGAGAGAGAGAGAGAGGGACGGGACGGAGAGAGAGAGGGACGGGACGGAGAGAGAGAGGGACGGGACGGAGAGAGAGAGGGACGGGACGGAGAGAGAGAGAGAGAGAGGGACGGGACAGAGAGAGAGAGAGGGACGGGAGAGAGAGAGGGACGGGACAGAGAGAGAGAGAGAGGGGGACGGGACAGAGAGAGAGAGGGGCGGGGAGAGGAGAGAGAGAGGGGACGGGACAGAGAGGGAGAGAGAGAGGGACGGGACAGAGAGAGAGAGAGAGAGGACGGGACAGAGAGAGAGAGAGAGAGAGGGGGACGGGAGAGAGAGAGAGGGGGACGGGAGAGAGAGAGAGGGGGACGGGAGAGAGAGAGAGGGGGACGGGGAGAGAGAGAGAGGGGGACGGGAGAGAGAGAGAGAGGGACGGGAGAGAGAGAGAGAGGGGGAGGGACGGGACAGAGAGAGAGAGGGGGAGGGGACGGGAGAGAGAGAGAGAGAGAGAGAGGGGGGACGGGAGAGAA
>NW_027140174.1:0-112500 GCF_036365525.1 Heterodontus francisci
TCCGCAACATTCCTCCTCCACTCCTAACCCCCACTCCCCGCCTCAACCCCTACCCCACTCCACTACCCCACTCCCCTCCCCAACTCCCCTCCCCAACACCCCTCCCCAACTCCCCACCCCAACTCTCCTCCCCACCTCTCCTCCCCCACTCCCCTCACCAACTGCCATACCGCACGCCCCTACCCCACTCCCTACCCCACTCCCCTACCCCACTCCCCTACCCCACTCCCCTCCCCAACTCCCCTCCCCAACTCCCCTCCCCAACTCCCCACTGCAACTCTCCTCCCCACCTCTCCTCCCCCACTCTCCTCCCCAACTCCCCGCTTCCACTCCCCTCTCCACTCAACCAA
The DNA here is from genome assembly GCF_036365525.1 of Heterodontus francisci. NCBI lineage: Eukaryota > Metazoa > Chordata > Chondrichthyes > Heterodontiformes > Heterodontidae > Heterodontus > Heterodontus francisci. The sequence continues at coordinate 351 of NW_027140174.1, forward strand.
CTCCCCTCCACCACTCCCTTGCCCCCCTCCCCTACATCGCACTCCTCCCCCACTCCACTCCCCTCTCCCCGCCCCCACGGAACTACGCCACTCCCCTACCCCAAACCCTGTCCCCCACTCCCCTCCCTCTCTCTCCTCCCCCACTCCCCAATATCACTCCCACACGCCACGAAACTCCACCACTCCTCTCACCCACTCTCCTCCCCCTCTCCTCTCCGCAACTCTCCGCAACCATTCCTCTCCCCACTCCCCTCCCCCACTCCCCTCCCCACTCCCCTCCGCAACTCCCCTCCCTCACTCCCCTCCCCCACTCCCCTCCCCCACTCCCCTCCGCAATTCCCCTCCCTCACACCCCTCCCCCACTCCCCTCATCAGCTCCCATACCCAACTCCCCTGATCCACTTACCACCCCACTCCCCTCCCACACACCCCTTCTCAACTCCCCTCCCTCACTCCCCGCCCCAACTCCCCTACCGCTCTCCCCTCCCCCACTCCTCTCCCAACTCCCCTCCCCAAATCTCCGCCCCCACTCCCCTCACAAACTCCCATACCCAACTCCCCTGCTCCACTCCGCACACCACTCCCCATCCCACACCCCTCCCAAGCTCCCCCAGCAACTCCCCTCCCCACTCCCCTCCCCCACTCCACTCCCCTCTCCCCACCCCCACGGACCTATCCACTCCCCTACCCCACTCCCTGTCCCCCACTCCCCTCCCTCTTTCCCCTCCCCCACTCCATACCGCACTCCCATCCCCAACTCCCCTCCCCCACTCCCCTCCCCCACAATCCTCACAAACTCCCCTCCCTCACTCCCCGCCCCCACTCCCCTCCCCACTCCTCTTCCCCAACTCTCATCCCCCACTCCCCTCACCAACTCCCATACCCAACTCCCCTGCTCCACACCTCACCCTACTCCTCACCCCACTCCCCTCCCAAACTCCCCTACCCACTCCCCCCTCGCCCCTCCCCCACTCCACTCCCCTCTCCCCAACCGCACAGACCTTTGCCACTCCCCTACCCCACTCCCCTCCCTCCTTCGCCTCCCCATCTCCCCTTCCCCACTACCCTACCCCACACCCATACCCCACTCTGCACACCCACTCCTATCCCCAACTCCCCTCCCCCACTCACCTCCTCAACACCCCTACCGCAATCCACTCCCCCACTCCCCTCCCCACTCCAGTCCGCAACGCCCCTCCACCACTCCCCTCCCCCACCCCCATCCCCCACGCCACTCCCCAAGTTCCCTCAACAACTACGCGCCCCGACTCCCCCACACTGCCCTCCCCCATTCCTCTACCCCACTCCCCTCCCCCTCTCCCCACCGCAACACCCCGCAATCACTCCGCTCCCCCAATCCCAGCCTCATCTCCCCTCCCCCACTCCCCTCCCCCACTCCCTTCCCCAACTCCCCTCCCTCACTCCCCTACCCCACTCCCCTCCGAAACTCCCCTCCACAACTGCCCTACCGCACTCCACCCCCCAACTCCCCTCCCCAACTCCCCTCCCCATATCCCCTCCCACACTCCCTGTCCCCCTCCCCTACCTCGCTCAACTCACCCCCCCCTCCCCTCCCCTCCCGCTCTCCTCCCCCACTCCTCTCCACCATTCCCTGCATCACCACCAATCCCCACTTCCCTCACCAACTCCCATACCCCACTCCCCTACTCCACTCCCCTACTCCACTCCACTCCCCCACTCCAGTCCCCAACTCCCCTCCCCCACTCCCCTCCCTCACTCCCCTCCCCCACTCCCCTCCCCACTCCCCTCCCCACCCCAGTCCCCAACTCCCCTCCCCCACTCCCCTCCACCACTCCACTCCCCACTCCCCTCCATACCTCCCCTCCCCAACGCTCCTCCCTTACTCCCTCACAAACCCCCATACCACACTCCCTGCCCCAACTCCCCTCCCCAACTCCCCTCCCAACTCCCTCTGCAACTCCCCTCCCCCACTCCCCTCCCAACACCCCCACCCCCACTCCCCTGCATCATAACCAATCCCCACTCCACTACCCCACTCCCCACCCCCAATCCCCTCCACTACTACCCTCCCCAACTCCCATCCCCAACTCCCCTCCCCCACTCCCCAACCCACTCCTCTCCCCCTCCTCTCTGTAACTCCCCTCCCCACTCCCCTACCCCATTACCCTCACTCACCCCCCTCCTCACTCCCCTCCCCACTCCGCTACCCCGCTCCCCTACCCCACTCCCCTCCCCCACCCCCTCCCCAACCTCCCCTCCCCCACTCCCCTACCCCATTCCCCTCCCTCACCCCCCTCCCTCACTCCCCTCCTCACTCCGCTACCCACTCCCATACCCCACTCACATGCCCCACTCCCCTACCCCACTACCCTCTCTCACTCCCCTCCCACACTCCCCTACATCACTCCCCTACCCCACACCCTCCCCACACCCCTCCCCCACTCCATTTCACCACTTTGCTTCCCTGCATCTCCTCACTGCCCTCCCATACAACACTCACGTCCCCCACTACCCTCCCCCACTCCCCTACCCACTCACACTCTCAACTCCCCTCCCCTACTCCTCTACCCCACTTCCCTCCCATCTCCTATCCGCAACTCCCCTCCCCCACTCCTCTCCACCACTCCCTGCCTGAAATCCCCTCCACAACGCTCCTCCCCCACTCCCCGCTCCAACTCCCATTCCCGACACCCCTCCCCCACTCCCCTACCCCACAATCCTCCCCAACTCCCCTCCCTCACTCCCCTACCCCACTCAACTCCCCAGCTCCCCTCCCCAACACCCCTACCGACTCCCATTGTAACTCCCCTCCCTCACTCCCCCACCCCACTCCCTACCCCACTCCCCTACCCAACTCCCCTCCCAACTCTCCTCACACACTCCCCTCACAAACTCCCATACCCATACCACTCCCCAACTCCCCTCCGCAACTCCCATCCACAACTCCCCTCCCAACTCCCCTCCCTCACTTCCCTACACCACTCCCCTCCTCAACTCCCTGCCCAAAGTCCCCTTCCTAACTCCCTCCCCAACTCCCCTCCCCCACTGCACTCCCCAACTCCACGTCCCAACACCCCTACCGCACTCCACTCCCCAACTCCCCTCCCCAACCCCCTCCCACTCCCCAACCCACTCCCCGACCCCTCCTCTCTTTAACTCCCCTCCCCCACTCCCCTCCCTCACTCCCCTCCCCACTCCCCTACCCCACTCTCCTACACCACTACCCTCCCTCACTCCCCTCCTCCACTCCCCGACCCCAGTCCCCTACCCCACCCCCTCCCCACTTTACTCCCCCACTCCCGTCCACCACTTTGCTTCCCTGCACCTCCTCACTACCCTCCCCAACTCCCCTCCCCAACACTCCTCCCCCACTTCCCTCACCAACTCACCATACCTCACTCACATACTCCACTCCCCTCACCCACTCCCCTCCCCCACTCCCCGCCCCCACTCCCTCACCCACACCCCTCCTCAACTCCCCTCCCTGACTCCCATCCCCCGCTCACCTCCCCAACACCCCTCCCTCACTCCCCTACCACACTCCCCTCCCCCACTCCTGTCCCCAACTCCCCTCCCCCACTCACCTCCCCAACTCCCCTACCGCAATCCACTCCCCACACCCCTCCCCACTCCAGTCCCCAACTACCCTCCCCCACTCCCCTCCCTCACCCCCATCCCCCACGCCCCTCCCCAGGTCCCCTCCACAACTACGTTCCCCGACTACCCCACTTCCTACCCCACTTCTCTACCCCACTCCCCATCCCCACTCCCATACCCCACGCCCCTCTCCAAGTCCCCTCCCCAACTCCGCTCCCACATTCCCCCCCACTACCCTTCCCCACTCCTGTACCCCACTCCCCTCCCCTCTCTTCTCCGCAACTCCCCACAACCATTCCGCTCCTCCAATCCCTGCCTCAACTCCCCTCCCCCACTCCCCTCCCCCACTCCCCTACCCCACTCCCCTACCCCACTACCCACCCCAACTCCCCTCCCCAACTCCCCTCCAAAACTCCCCTCCCCCACTGCCCAACACACTCCTCTCCACCTCCTCTCTGTAAACTCCCCTACCCCACTCCCCTACACCATTCCCCTACCACATCCCACTCCCTCACTCCCCTCCCTCACTCCCCTACCCCATTCCCTCCCTCACTCCCCTCCCCCACTCCCCTACCCCACTCCCCTATCCCACCCCTCCCCACACCCCTCTCCCACTCCCGTCCACCACTTTGCTTCCCTGCACCTCCTCACTGCCCTCCCAACAACACACCCGTCCCCACTACCCTCCCCTACTCCCCTACCCCACTCACGCACTCAACTCCCCTCCCCCACTCCTCTACCCCACTTCCCTCTTCCTCTCCTCTCCGCAACCCCCCTCCCCCACTCCTCTCCGCCACTCCCTGCCTCAAATCCCCTCCCCAACGCTCCTCCCCCACTCCCCGCACAAACTCCCATACCCGACTCCCCTCCCCCACTCCCCTCCCCCACTCCCTCACCCACTCCCCTACCCCACAATCCTCCACAGCTCCCCTCCCTCACTCCCCTCCCCCACTCCCCTCCCCAGGTCCCCTCCCCAAGTCCCCTACCGGACTCCCTTCCCCACTCCACTCCCACACACCCCTCCTCTACTCCCCTCCCTCACACCCCTACCCCACTCCCCGACCCCACTCCCCTCCCCAACGCTCCTCACCCACTCCCATACCCCACACCATTCCCCAACTCCCCTCCGCAACTCCCATCCACAACTCCCCTTCCCAACATCCTCTCCCTCACTCCCCTACCCCACTCCCATCCCCAACCTCCCTCCCCAACACCCCAACCGAACTCCCCTCCCCAACTCGCCTCCCCAACTCCCCTCCCAAACTCCTTTCCCTCACTCCCCTAGACCACTCCCCTCCCCAACTCCACTCCCGAGCTCCTCTACCGCCCTCACCCCACGGCCCACCCCCACTCCTGTACCCCACTCCCCTCCCCCTCTCCTCTCCGCAACTCCCCACAACCACTCCGCTCCTCCAATCCCTGCCTCACCTCCCCTCCCCACTCCGCTCCCCCACTCCCGACCCCACTCCCCTACCCCACTACCCTCCCCATCTCCCACTCCTCAACACTCTTCCCCACTTCCCTCACCAAGTCCCATACCACACACCCCACTCCACTCCCCTCGCCCACTCCCCTCCCTAACCCCATCCCGCACGCCCCTCCCCAAGTCCCTCCCAACTACATTTCCCGACTCCCCCCACTGCCCTCCCCATTCCTCTACCCCACTCACCTCCCCCTCTCCTCTCCGCAACTCCCCTCAAACACTCCGCTCCCCCAATCCCTGCCTTAGCTCCCCTCCCCCACTCTCCTACCCCACTTACCTACCCCAATCCCCTCCCCAACTCCCCTCCCCAACACTCCTCCCCTACTTCCCTCTCCAACTCCCATACCCCACTTCCCTCCTCCACTCCGCTCAGCCCACTCCAGTCCCCAACTCCCCTCCCCCACTCCAGTGAATCACTCCCCTCCCCCACTCCCCTCCCCCACTCCACTCCCCCACTCCACTCCCCCACTCCCCTCCCCAACTCTCCTCCCCCACCCCCTCACAAACTCCCATACCTCACTCTCCTCCACAACTCCCCATCCCCAACTCCCCTCCCCAACTCCATTCTGCAACACGCCTCCCCCACTCACCTCCCCAACTCCCCTCCCCACTACCCTCCCTCACTCCCCTCCCGCACTCCACTCCCCAACTCCCCTCCCCAACTTCCCTCCCCTACTCCCCTACCCCACCCCCTCACTCACTCCCCACTCCCACTACCCTCCCCACTCCACTCCCCCACTCCACTCCCCCCACACCCTCCTCAACACCCCTCCCTAACTCCCCTCCCCAACTCTCCACCCTGACTCCCCTCACAAACTCTCATACCCACTCCCCTACCCAACTCCCCTCCCCAACACCCCTCCCCCACATCCCATCACCAACTCCCCTCCCCAACTCCCCTCCCCCACTACCCTCCCTCACCCCACTGCAGCATCCCACTCCACAACCCCCCTCCCCATTCCCCTCCGCAACTCCCCGACCCCGCTCCCCTTCCCTACTCCCTACCCCACCCCCTCACACACTCCCCTCCCCCACTCCCGTCCACCACTCCGCATCCCTGCACCTCCTCACTGCCCTCCCCTACCACGCTCCCATCCCCCACTACCCTCCCCCACCCCACTCGCCTTCCGCACTCCCCGTTACCACACCCCTACACAACTCCGCTTCCCAACTCTCCTCCGCCACTCCCCTCACAAACTCCCATACCACACTCACCTACACTGCTCCCCTAATCCGCTCCCTCCCCCACACCCCTCCTCAACTCCCCTCCTGCACTCCCCTCCCCTGCTCCCTCCCCAACTCCCCTCCCTCTCTCACCTACCCGCTCCCCTCCACAGCTCCCCTCCACAGCTCCCCTCCACAACTCCCTTCCCAACTCTCCTCCCCCACTCTCTCACTAACTCCCATACCCCACTCCCCTCCTCTGCTCCCCTACTCCGCTTCCCTCCCCCACACCTCTCCTCAACTCCCCTCCCCCACTCCCGTCCACCACTCCGCTACCCTGCACCTCCTCACTGCACTCCCCCACTACACTCCCATCCCCACTACACTCCCCCACTCCACACCCTACCGCACTCCACTCCACATATCCCATACCCCACTCCCCTACCCCACTCCCCGTTACCACACTCCTACACAACTCCCCTTCCCAACTCTCCTCCACACTCCCCACACTAACTGCCATACCCCCTCCCTTAACTCTGCTCCCCTACTCCGCTCCCCTCCCCCACACCCCTCCTCACTCCCTTCCTGCACTCCCCTCCCCTACTACCCTCACCAACTCCCCTCCCTCACTCACCTACCCGCTCCCCTCCCTACCTCCCCTCCCCAACTCTCCTCCCTCACTCCCTCACAAACTCCATACCCCACTCCCCTCCCCAACTCCCCTCCCCAACTCCCCTCCCGCACCCACTCCCCAACACCCCTCCCCATTCCCCTACCCAACGCCCCCCTACCCCACTCCCCTCCCCCACTCCCTCCCCCACTCCCCTCCCACACTCCCCTCCCCCACACCTCCTCAACACCCCTCCCTCACTCCCCTCCCCCGCTCACATGCCCAACACATCTCCCTCACTCCCCTGCCCCAATCACTTCCCCACTCCAGTCCCCAACTCCCCTCCCCCACTCACCTCCCAACTCCCCTACCGCAATCCCCTCCCACACCCTCCTCCCCACTCCAGTCCCCAACACCCCTCCCCATTCCTCTACACCATTCCGCTCCCCCTCTCCTCTCCGCAACTCCCACAACACTCTGCTCCCCAATCGCTGCCTCAACTCCCCTCCCCCACTCTCCTACCCCACTCCCCTACAGCACTCCCCTCATCCAACTCCCCTCCCCAAAACTCCTCACCCACTTCCCTCACCAACTCCCATACCCGACGCCCCTACTCCACTCCCCTCTCCCACTCCAGTCCCCAACTCCACTCCCCCACTCCCCTCCCTTACTCCCCTCCCCAACTCTCCTCCCTCACTCCCTCACACACCCCCTCCTCACCCCTCCTGCACTCCCCTCCATTCCCCTCCCCAACTCCCCTACCCGGCTCCCTTCCCCCACTCCCCTACACCACCCCTCCCCCACTCCCGTCGACCACTCCGCATCCCTGCACCTCCTCACTGCCCTCCCCTACCACACTCCCATCCCCCACTACCCTACCCCCTCCATTCCCCTGCCGCACACCCCTCCCATATCCCCTACCCCACTCCCCTACCCCACTCCCCGTTACCACACCCCTACACAACTCCCCTTCCCAATTCTCCTCCCCCACTCCTCTCACTAACTCCCATACCCACTCCCCTACCCTGCTCCCCTACTCCGCTTCCCTCCCCCACACCTCTCCTCAACTCCCCTACCCCACTCCCCTTCCCCACTCCCCTAAACCGGTTCCCCACCCAAATCCCCAACCACTCTTACCCCCAACTCCGCTCCCATACCTCCCCCAACTGCACTCCCCTCTCCTGTCCACCACTCCATCCCCCTCTCATCTCCGCAACTCCCCACAACCACTCTGCTCCCCAATCGCTGCCTCAAATCCCCTCCCCACTCTCCTACCCCACTCCCCTAAACCACCCCCCTCATCCAAATCCCCTCCCAAAACTCCTCCCCCACTTCCCTCACCAATTCCCATACCCGACGCCCCTACTCCACTCCCCACAACCACTCCGCTCCTCCAATCCCTGCCTCAACTCCCCTCCCCCACTCCCCTGCACCACTCCCCGACCCCATTACCATCGCCAACTCCCCTCCTCAACACACCTCCCCCACTTCCCTCACAAAAATCCCATACGCCACTCCCCTACTCCACTCCCCTCCCCCACTCCCTTCCCCACCTCCTCTCCACCACTCCCTCCTCAACTCCCCTCCCTCACTCCCCTCCCCCATGCACTCCCCCACTCCACTCCCCCACTCCACTCCCCCACTCCACTCCCAAACTCCTCCCCAACTCTCCTCCCCCACTCCCCTCACAACTCCCATACCTCACTCACCTCCACAACTCCCCATCCCCAATTCCCCTCCCAACTCCATTCTGCAACACACCTCCCCCACTCCCCTCCCCAACTCCCCTACCCCACTACCTCCCTCACTCCCTCCCGCATTCCACTCCCCAACCCCTCCGATTCCCCTCCCAACTCCCCAACCCCGCTCCCCATCCCTACTCCCCTACCCCACCCCTCACCACTCCCCACCCCCACTCCCATCACCAACTCCCCTCCCCCACTCCCCTCCCCCACTACCCTCCCTCACCCCCTCCCGCATCCACTCCCCAACGCTCCTCCCCATTCCCCTCCAGCAACTCGCCTACCCTGCTCCCCTTCCCCTACCCAATCCCCTCACACACTCCCCTCCCCCACACCCCTCCTCAACTCCCCTCCACAGCTCCCCTCCCCTAATCCCCGCCCCAACTCCCCTCCCTCACTCACCTACCCCGCTCCCCTCCACAGCTCCCCTCCACAGCTCCCATCCACAACTCCCTCCCCAACTCCCGACCACCCTTCCCTCCCCAACTCCCCTCCCGCACTACCCTCCCCATTCCCCTCCCCAACTCCCCTACCCCGCTCCCCTTCCCCCACTCCCCTGCACCACCCCTCCCCCACTCCATCGACAACTCCGCATCCCTGCACCTCCTCACTGCCCTCCCCTACCACACTCACCATCCCCCACTACCCTCCCCCTCCATTCCCCTGCCGCACACCCCTCCACATATCCCCTACCCCACTCCCCTACCCCACTCCCCGTTACCACACCCCTACACAACTCCCCTTCCAACTCTCCTCCCTCACTCCTCTCACTAACTCCCATACCCCACTCCCTACCCTGCTCCCTACTCCGCTTCCCTCCACCACAACCTCTCCTCAACTCCCCTACCCCACTCCCCTTCCCCACTCCTCTCGCCAGCTCCCCACCCCAACTCCCCAACCACTTCTTCCCCCCAACTCCGCTCCCATACTCCCCCCAACTGCACTCCCCCTCTCCTGTCCACCACTCCCCTCCCCCTCTCATCTCCGCAACTCCCCACAACCACTCCGCTCCTCCAATCCTGCCTCAACTCCCCTCCCCCACTCCCCTGCCCCAACCCCTACCCAATTACCCTCCCCAACTCCCCTCCTCAACACTCCTCCCCCACTTCCTCACCAAATCCCATACACACATCCCTCCTCAACTCCCCTCCCTCACTCCCTCCCCCGCTCACCTCTCCAACACCCCTCCCTCACTCCCCTACCCCCACTCCCCTCCCCCACTCCAGTCCCCAACTCCCCTCCCCCTCTCACCTCCCCAACTCCCCTACTGCAATCCCCTCCCCACTCCCCTCCTCAATCCAGTCCCCAACTCCCCTCCCCCACTCCCCCTCCCCCACCCCATCCCCCACGCCCCTCCCCAAGTCCCCTCCCAACTCCCCTCCCCAACTCCATTCTGCACACACGCATCTCCCACTCACCTCCCCAACTCCCCTACCCCACTACCCCACCCACTCCCCTCACCAACTCCCCTCCCCATCTCCCCTCCCCCACTACCCTCCCTCACTCCCATCCCACACACCACTCCCCATCCACCTCCCGATTCCCCTCCCCAACTCCCCTACCCCGCTCCCCATCCCCTACTCCCCTACCCCACCCCTCACCCACTCCCCAACCCCACTCCCCTCCCCACTCCACACCCACACTCCACTCCCCCACTCCACTCCCTAACTCCCCTCCCCAATACTCCACCCTGACTCCCCTCACAAACTCCCATACCCCACTCCCCTCCCCAACTCCCTCCCCAACTCCCCTACCCAACACCCCTCCCCAACTCCCCTACCCCACTCCCCCACCCACTCCCCTCACCAACTCCCCTCCCCAACTCCCCTCCACCCCACTACCCTCCCTCACTCCCATCCCGCACACCACTCCCCATCCACCTCCCGATTCCCCTCCCCAACTCCCCTACCCCGCTCCCCATCCCCTACTCCCCTATCCCACCCCTCACCCACTCCCCAACCCCACTCCCCTCCCCCACTCCACACCCACACTCCACTCCCCCACTCCACTCCCTAACTCCCCTCCTCAACACTCCACCCTGACTCCCCTCACAAACTCCCATACCCCACTCCCCTCCCCAACTCCCTCCCCAACTCCCCTACCCAACACCCCTCCCCAACACCCCTCCCCCACTCCCCTCCCCCACTCCCCTCCCCTACTCCCATCACAAACTCCCCTCCCCCACTCCCCTCCCTCACCCCCCTCCCGCATCCCACTCCCCAACCCTCCTCCCCATTCCCCTCCACAACTCCCCTACCCCGCTCCCCTTCCCCTACCCCACCCCCTCACACACTCCCCTCCCCCACTCCCGTCCACCACTCCGCATCCCTGCACCTCCTCACTGCCCTCCCCTACCACGCTCCCATCCCCCACTACCCTCCCCCACTCCACTCGCCTACCGCACTCCCCTCCACATAACCCCTACCCCACTCCCCTACCCCACTCCCCGTTACCACACCCCTACACAACTCCGCTTCCCAACTCTCCTCCGCCACTCCCCTCACAAACTCCCATACCACACTCCCCTGCACTGCTCCCCTAATCCGCTCCCCTCCCCCACACCCCTCCTCAACTCCCCTCCACAGCTCCCCTCCCCTGATCCCCTCCCCAACTACCCTCCCTCACTCACCTACCCCGCTCCCCTCCACAGCTCCCCTCCACAGCTCCCCTCCACAACTCCCCTCCCCAACTCCCCGAACACACTTCCCTCTCCAACTCCCCTCCCCCACGACCCTCCCCATTCCCCTCCCCAACTCCCCTACCCCGCTCCCCTTCCCCCACTCCCCTACACCACCCCTCCCCCACTCCCGTCGACCACTCCGCATCCCTGCACCTCCTCACTGCCCTCCCCTACCACACTCCCATCCCCCACTACCCTCCCCCCTCCATTCCCCTGCCGCACACCCCTCCACATATCCCCTACCCCACTCCCCTACCCCACTCCCCGTGATCACACCCCTACACAACTCCCCTTCCCAACTCTCCTCCCCCACTCCTCTCACTAACTCCCATACTCCACTCCCATACTCTGCTCCCCTACTCCGCTTCCCTCCCCCACCCCTCTCCTCAACTCCCCTACCCCACTCCCCTTCCCCACTCCCTACACCAACTCCCCAACCACACTTGCCCCCAACTCCGCTCCCATACTCCCCCCAACTGCACTTCCCCTCTCCTGTCCACCACTCCGCTCCCCCTCTCATCTCCGCAACTCCCCACAATCACTCCGCTCCTCCAATCCCTGCCTCAACTCCCCTCCCAACTCCCCTGCCCCACTCCCCTACCCCATTACCCTCCCCAACTCCCCTCCTCAACACTCCTCCCCCACTTCCCTCATCAAATCCCATACACCACATCCCTCCTCAACTCCCCTCCCTCACTCCCCTCCCCGCTCACCTCTCCAACACCCCTCCCTCACTCCCCTCCCCCACTCCCCTCCCCCACTCCAGTCCCGAACCCTCCCCCCCTCCCCTCTCAACACCCCCCCCCCCCCCCCCTCCCCAATTCCCCTACTGCAATCCCCTCCCCCACTCCCCTCCTCAATCCAGTCCCCAACTCCCTCCCCCACTCCCCTCCCCCACCCCATCCCCCACACCCCTCCCCAAGTCCCCTCCCCAACTACATTCCCCGACTCCCCCCACTGCCCTCCCCATTCCTCTACCCCACTCACCTCCCCCTCTCCTCTCCGCAACTCCCCTCAACCACTCCGCTCCCCCTATCCCTTCCTTAGCTCCCTCCCCCACTCTCCTACCCCGCTTACCTACCACAATCCCCTCCCCAACTCCCCTTCCAACACTCCTCCCCTACTTCCCTCTCCAACTCCCATACCCCACTCCCCTCCTCCACTCCGCTCAGCCCACTCCAGTCTCCAACTCCCTCCCCCACTCCAGTGAATCACTCCCCTCCCCCACTCCACACCCCCACTCCACTCCCCCACTCCACCTCCCCAACTCTCCTCCCCCACGCCCCTCAGAAACTCCCATACCCCACTCCCCTCACCAACTCCCCTCCCCAACTCCCCTCCCCCACTACCCTCCCTCACTCCCCGCCCGCACTTCACTCCCCAACCCCCTCCCGATTCCCTCCCCAACTCCCCTACCCCGCTCCCCATCCCCTAATCCCCTACCCCACCCCCTCACCCACTCCCCACCCCCACTCCCCTCCCCCACTCCACACCCCCACTCCACTCCCCCACTCCACTCGTTAACTCCCCTCCCCAACTCTCCACCCTGACTCCCCTCACTAACTCCCATACCCCACTCCCCTACCCAACTCCCCTCCCCAACTCCCTCCCCAACACCCCTCCCACACTCCCCTCCCCCACTCCCCTCCCCCCACTCCCCCGACATCACTCCCATCACCAACTCCCCTCCCCCACTCCCCAACCCTCCTCCCCATTCCCCTCGCAACTCGCCTACCCCGCTCCCCTTCCCCTACCCCACCCCCTCTCCACTCCCCTCCCCCACTCCCGTCCACCACTCCGCATCCCTGCACCTCCTCACTGCCCTCCCCTACCACGCTCCCATCCCCCACTACCCTCCCCACTCCACTCGCCGACCGCACTCCACTCCACATATCCCATACCCCACTCTCCTACCCCACTCCCCGTTACCACACCCCTACACAACTCCCCTTCCCAACTCTCCTCCCACACTCCCCACACTAACTGCCTTACCCCACTCCCCTACTCTGCTCCCCTACTCCGCTCCCCTCCTCACACTCCTCCTCAACTCCCTTCCTGCACTCCCCTCCCCTACTCCCCTCACAACTCCCCTCCCTCACTCACCTACCCCGCTCCCCTCCCTACCTCCCCTCCCCAACCCTCCTCCGTCACTCCCCTCCAAACTCCCATACCCACTCCCCCTCCCCAACTCCCCTCCCCAGCTCCCCTCCCCCACTACCCTCCTCACCCCCCTCCCACATCCCACTCCCCATCCCTCCTCCCCATTCCCATCCTCAACTACCCTACCCCACTCCCTACTCCACACCCCTATCCTACTCCCCTCCCGCACTCCACTCCCCAACACCCCTTCCCATTCACCTCACCAACACTTCCCTACTCCGCTCCCCTGCACCCACTCCCCTACCCCAACCCCTCCCCCACTCCCCTCCCCCACTCCCGTCCACCACTCCCGCATCCCTGCACCTCCTCACTGCCCTTCCCTTCCACACTCCCATCCCCCACTCCCCTCCCCTACTCCTCTTCCCCCTCACCCACACCCCTCCACACCTCCCCTCGTGCACTCCCCTCCCCTACTCCCCTCCCCAACTCCCCTGCCTCACTCACCGACCACGCTCCCCTCCCAAGCACCCCTCCCCCAATGCCCCGACCACACTTCCCTCCCAACTCCACTCCCCCACTGCCCTGCCCACTCCCCTCCTGCACTCCACTCCTCAAGCCCCTCCCCATTCCTCTCCCCAACTCCCCTACCCCGCTCCCCATCCCCCACTCCCCTACCCCACCCCCTCCCCCATTCCCGTCACCACTCCGCATCCCTGCACCTCCTCACTGCCCTCCCCTACCACACTCCCATCCCCCACTACCCTCCCCCACTCGACTCCCCTACCGCACTCCCCTCCTCATATCCCCGTCCCCACTCCCCTACCCCACTCCCCGTTAGCACACCCGTACACAAACTCCCTTCCCAACTCTCCTCCCCCACTCCCCTCACTAATTCCCATACCCCACTCCCCTACTCTGCTCCCCGACTCCGCTCCCCTCCCCAACACCCCTCCCCCAATCCACTACCCCGCTCCCCTCCCCCACTCACCTCTCACAACTCCCTTCCCCCACACCCCTGCCCCTCCCCTACCTTGCTCTCCTCCCCCACTACCCTCCCCCACTCTCCTACATCACAATCAATCCCCACATCCCCTACCCCACTCCCCACTCCCAATCCCCTCCACTACTACACTCCCCAACTCCCCTCCCCCACTCCCCAACCCACTCCCATCCCCTCCTCTCTGTAACTCCCCTCCCCCACTCCCCTACCTCATTCCCCTCACACACTCCCCTCCCTCACTCCCCTCCCTCACTCCCATTCCCCACTCCCCTACCCCACTCCCCGTTACCACACCCCGACACAACTCCCCTTCCCAACTCTCCTCGCCCACTCCCCTCACTAACTCCCATACCCCACTGCCTACTCTGCTCCCCTTCTCCGCTACCCTCCCCCACAGCCCTCCTCAACTCCCCACATGCACTCCCTCCCCGACTCCCTCCCCAACTCCCCTCCCTCACTCACCTACCACGCTCCACTCCCTAGCTCCCCTCCCCAACTCCCCTCCCCAACTCCCCGACCACACTTCCCTCCCCAACTCCCTCCCCAACTCCCCGACAAAACTGCCCTCCCCAACTCCCCTCCCCCACTACCCTCCCCACTCCCTCCCTCACCCCACTCCCAACCCCTGCCCACTCCCATCCACCACTCCGCATCCCTGCACCTCCTCACTGCCCTTCCCTACCACACTCCCATCCCCCACTACCCTCCCCCACTCCACTCCCCAACCCCCGTCCCCATTACCCTCCCCAACTCCCCTACCCCGCTCCCCTTCCCCACTCCCCTACCCCACCCACTCCCCCACTCCCGTCCACCACTCCGCATTACTTCACCTCCTCACTGCCCTCCCCTACCACACTCCCAACCCCCACTACCCTCCCCCACTCCACTCCCCTACCGCACTCCCCTCCACATATCCTCTATCCCACTCCCCTACCATACTCCCTGTTAACACACCCCGAGACAACTCCCCTTCCCAACTCTCCTCCTCGACTCCCCACACTAACTCCAAACTGCAGACCCCTACTCTGCTCCCCTAGTCCGCTCCGCTCCCCCACACCCCACCGCAACTCCCTCCAGCACTGCCCTCACCCTACTCCCCTCCCCACTTCCCTCCCTCACTCACCTAACCCGCTCCCCTCCCCAGCTCCCCTCCCCAACTCCCCGACCACACTGCCCTCCCTAACACCCCTCCCCCACTACCCTCCCCCAGTCCCCTGCCGCACTCCCCTCCCGCACTCCCCTCCCGCACACAACTCCACAACCCACCGCCCCATTCCCCTCCCCAACTCCCCTACCCCGCTCCCCTTCCTCCACTCCCCTACCCCACCCCCTCCCCCACTCCCGTCCACCTCTCCGCATCCCTGCACCTCCTCACTGCCCTCCCCTACCACACTCCCATCCCCCACTACCTTCCCCCACTCCACTCCCATACCGCAATCCCCTCCACATATCCCCTACCGCACTCCCGGTTCCCACACCCCGACACTACTCCCCTTCCCAACTCTCCTCCCCCACTCCCCTCACTAACTCCCATACCCCACCCCCTACTCTGCTGCCCCAGTCCGCTCCCCTCTCCCACACCCCTCCTCAACTCCCCTCCTGCACTCCCCTCCCCTATTCCCCTCCCCAACTCCCCTCCCTCAATCACCTGCCCCGATCCCCTCCCCAGCTCCCCTCCCCAACTCCCCTCCCCAATTCCCGACCAAACTGCCCTCCCTAACTCCCCTCCCCAACTACCCTCCCCCAGTCCCCACCCGCACACCCCTCCCGCACACCACTCCCCAACCCACCTCCCCATTCCCCTCCCCAACCCCCCTCCCCATATCCCCAACCACACTCCCCTCCCCAACTCCACTCCCCCACTACCCATCCCCACTCCCCTCCCGCACTCCACTCCCCAACCCGCCTCCCCATTCCCCCACTCCCCTACCCCACCCCTCCCTCACTCCCGTCCACCACTCTGCATCCCTGCACCTCCTCACTGCCCTCCCCTACTACACTCCCATCCCCCACGACCCTCCCCCACTCCACTCCCCTACCGCACTCCCCTCCACATATCCCCTTTCCCACTCCCCGTTCCCACACCCCGACACAACTCCCCTTCCCAACTCTCCTCCTCCCCCACTCCCCTCACTAACTCCCATACCCCACTCCCCTACTCTGCTCCCCTACTCAGCTCCTCACGCCCTCACCCCTCCTCAACTCCCCTCCTGCACTCCCCTCCCCAACTCCCCGATCACACTGCCCTCCCCAACTCCCCTCGCCCACTTCCCTCCCGCAATCCACTTTCAACCCCCTCCCCTATCCCCTCCCCAATTCCCCTACACCGCTCCCCGTTACCACTCCTAAACACAACACCCCTTCCCAACTCTCCTCCCCCACTCCCCTCTCTAACTCACATCCCCCACGCCCCTACTCTGCTCTCCTGCTGCGCTCCCCTCCAACGCACCCCTGCTCAACTCCCCTCCTGCACTCCCCTTCCCTACTCCCATCCCCAACTCCCCTACCTCACTCACCTACCCCGCTCCCCTCCCCAGCTCCCCTCCCCAGCTCCCCTCCCCAACTCCCATCCCCAACTCCCCGACCACACTGCCCTCCCCAACTCCCCTCCCCCACTACCCACCCCCACTCCCCACACGCAATCCACTCCTCAACACCCCTCCCCATTTCCCTCCCCAACTCCCCTACCCCGCTCCCCTTCCCCCACTCCCCTACACCACCCCCTCCCCCACTCCTGTAAACCACTCCGCATCCCTGCACCTCCTCACTGCCCTCCCTTACCACACTCTCATCTCCCCTTTCCTCTCCCACTCCATTCACCTACCCCACTCCCCTCCTCAACTCCCCTCCTGCACACCCCTCCCCTACACCCCTCCCTAACTCCCCTCCGTCACTCACCTACCATGCTCCACTCCCCAGCTCCCCACCCCAACTCCCCTCCCCAACTCCCTGACCACACTGCCCTCCCCAACTCCCCTCCCCCTCTACCCTCCCCCACTCCCCTCCCGCACTCCACTCCCCAACCCCTCTCCCCATTCCCCTCCCCAACTCCCCTGCCCCGCTCCCCTTCCCCCACTCCTCTGCCCCACCCCCTCCCCCACTCCCGTCCACCACTCCGCATCCCTGCACCTCATCACTGCCCTCACCTACGACACTCCCATCCCCACTCCACTCCACTACCACACTCCCCTCCACATATCCTCTACCCCACTCCCCTACCCCACTCCCCGTTACCACACCCCGATACGACTCCCCTTCCCAACTTTCCTCCCCCACTCCCCTCACTAACTCCCACACTACACTCCCCCACTCTGCTCACCTACCCCGCTCCCCTCCCCAGCTCCCCGCCCCAACTCCCCGACCACACTGCCCTCCCCAACTCCCCTCCCCACTACCCTCCCCCACTCCCCTCCCCCACTCCACTCCCCAACCCCTCTCCCCATTCCCCTCCCCCACTCACCTCCCCAACTCCCCTCCCCAACTCCCCTCCCCAACTCCCCTCCCCCACTCCACTCCCAAACTCCCCTGCCCCACTCCCCTGTCCCACTCCGCACACCCACTCCTCTCCCGAACTCCCCACCCCAACCCCCCTCCCCCACTCTCCTCCCACACTCCCCTCCCTCACTCCCCTCCACAACTCCCCTCCCCCGCTCCCCTCCCTCGCCCCCTCCCACTCTAACCTCCCCCATAACGCTCTCGAACTCCTCTGCCCCACTCCTCTACCCAACTCCTCTGCCCCACACCCCTCCCCCACTCCCCTCCCCCACTATCCTCCCCCAGTCCCGTTCCAACACTCCGCTTCCCTGCACCTCCTCACTGCCCTCCTGTACCACACTCCCATCCACCACTACTCTCCCCCACTCCCCTACCCCACTCCCCTACCCCACTCCGCTCCCCACTCCGCTACCCCACTCCCCAACACAACACACCTCCCCCACACCCCTCCCCCACTCCCCTTCACTCCACCTCCTCACTGCCCTCCACTACCCAACTCTCCTACCCCAAACACGTCCCTCACTCCACTCCCCCACTCCCCTTCCGTCCACTCCCCTCCCCCACTCCACTCCTGTCTCCCCGCCCCCACTCAAATATGCCACTCCCCTACCCCACTCCCCTACTCCACACCCTGTCCCCCACTCCCCTCCCTCCCTCCCCTACCCCACTCACTCACCCCACTCCTCTACCACACTCCTCTACCACACTCCTCTACCCCTCGCCTCTCCGCAACTCCCCTCCCCAACTCTCCTACCCCACTCCCCTCCCCAACTCCCATTCCAACTCCCCAACCGCACTCACCTCCCCATTCCCCTCCCCCACTCTCCTCCCTCATTCACCACCCCAACTCCCCTCGCCCACTCCCCTGCCCCACACCCCTCCCACACTCCCCTCCCACACTCCCCTCCCCCACTCTCTTACCCAACTCCCCGACCCCACTCCCCTACCCCACTCCACTCCCCCACTCCCCTGCCCCACTCCCCTACCCCACTCCTCTATCCCACTCCACTTTCCCAGTCCCCTACTCCACTCCCCTAAATCACCTCTCTCCCCCACTCCCCGACCCCACCCCCCTACCCCACTTCCCTCCCAAACTCCCCTCCCCCACTCCCCTTACCTCTACCTCCTTACTGCCCTCCACTACCCAACTCTCCTACCCCACACACGGCCCCCACTCACCTATCACACTCCACTTTCCCACTCCCCTACCCCACTCCCCTAACTCACTCCCCTCCCCCACTCCCCTTCCCAACTCACCTATCCCACTCCACTTTCCCACTCCCCTATCCCACTCCCCTAACTCACTGCCCTACCCAACTCTCCTACCCCACACACCTCGCCCACTCCCCTACCCCACTCCCCTCCCCAATTCCCCTACCTCACTCCCCTCCAAACTCCCCTACCCCACATCCATACCCCACTCCACTCACTAACTCCCATACCCCACCCCTTACTCTGCTCCCCCAGTCCGCTCCCCTCTCCCACACCCCTCCTCAACTCCCCTCCTGCACTCCCCTCCCCTATTCCCCTCCCCAACTCCCCTCCCTCAATCACCTGCCCCGATCCCCTCCCCAGCTCCCCTCCCCAACTCCCCTCCCCAACTCCCCGACCACACTGCCCTCCCTAACTCCCCTCCCCCATTACCCTCCCCCAGTCCCCACCCGCACACCCCTCCCGCACACCACTCCCCAACCCACCTCCCCATTCCCCTCCCCAACTCCCCTCCCCATATCCCCAACCACACTCCCCAACTCGCCTCCCCATTCCCCCACTCCCCTACCCCACCCCTCCCTCACTCCCATCCACCACTCTGCATCCCTGCACCTCCTCACTGCCCTCCCCTACCACACTCCCATCCCCCATTACCCTCCCCCACTCCACTCCCCTACCGCACTCCCCTCCACATATCCCCTTTCCCACTCCCCGTTCCCACACCCCGACACAACTCCCCTTCCCAACTCTCCTCCTCCCCCACTCCCCTCACTAACTCCCATACCCCACTCCCCTACTCTGCTCCCCTACTCCGCTCCTCACGCCCTCACCCCTCCTCAACTCCCCTCCTGCACTCCCTTCCCCTACTCCCCTCCCCTACTCCCCTCCCCAACTCCCCTCCCCAACTCCCTGACCACACTGCCCTCCCCAACTCCCCTCGCCCACTTCCCTCCCGCAATCCACTTTCAACCCCCTCCCCTATCCCCTCCCCAACTCCCCTACACCGCTCCCCGCTACCACACCTAAACACAACACCCCTTCCCAACTCTCCTCCCCCACTCCCCTCTCTAACTCACATACCCCACGCCCCTACTCTGCTCTCCTGCTGCGCTCCCCTCCAACGCACCCCTGCTCAACTCTCCTCCTGCACTCCCCTTCCCTACTCCCATCCCCAACTCCCCTACCTCACTCACCTACCCCGCTCCCCTCCCCAGCTCCCCTCCCCTGCTCCCCTCCCCAACTCCCATCCCCAACTCCCCGACCACACTGCCCTCCCCAACTCCCCTCCCCACTACCCACCCCCACTCCCCACTCGCAATCCACTCCTCAACACCCCTCCCCATTTCCCTCCCCAACTCCCCTACCCCGCTCCCCTTCCCCCACTCCCTTACCCCACCCCCTCCCCCACTCCTGTAAACCACTCCGCATCCCTGCACTTCCTCACTGCCCTCCCTTACCACACTCTCATCTCCCCTCTCCTCCCCCACTCCACTCCCCTACCCCACTCCCCTCATCAACTCCCCTCCTGCACACCCCTCCCCTACACCCCGCCCTAACTCACCTCCGTCACTCACCTACCACGCTCCACTCCCCAGCTCCCCACCCCAACTCCCCTCCCCAACTCCCCGACCACTCTGCCCTCCCCAACTCCCCTCCCCCTCTACCCTCCCCCACTCCCCTCCCGCACTCCACGCCCCAACCCCTCTCCCCATTCCCCTCCCCAACTCCCCTGCCCCTCTCCCCTTCCCCCACTCCCCTGCCCCACCCCCCCCACTCCCGTCCACCACTCCGCATCCCTGCACCTCATCACTGCCCTCACCTACGACACTCCCATCCACACTACACTCCACTACCACACTCCCCTCCACATATCCTCTACCCCACTCCCCTACCCCACTCCCCGTTACCACACCCCGATACAACTCCCCTTCCCAACTTTCCTCCCCCACTCCCCTCACTAACTCCCACACTACACTCCCCCACTCTGCTCACCTACCCCGCTCCCCTCCCCAGCTCCCCTCCCCAACTCCCTGACCACACTGCCCTCCCCAACTCCCCTCCCCACTACCCTCCCCCACTCCCCTCCCCCACTCCACTCCCCAACCCCTCTCCCCATTCCCCTCCCCCACTCCACTCCCACACTCCCCTACCCCTCTCCCTGACACCACACCCCTACTACTCTCCCCTACCGCACTCCACTCCCCAACCCTCCAACCGCACTCCCCTCCCCTCCACCTCCTCACTGCCCTGCACTACCCAACTCACCTACCCCACATACCTGCCCAACTCCACTCTCCCACTCCCCATCCCTCCTCTCCCCTCCCCCACTCCACTCCACTCTCCCCGCCCCCACTCATTACACCACACCCCTACCCCACTCCCTGTCCCCCACACCCCTCCCTTACTCCCCTACCACACACACACAGCCCACTCCTCTCCCCCACTCCCTTGCCTCAACCCCCCTCCACCACTCCCCTCCCCCACTCCCCTCTCCAAGACCCATCCCCCACTCCCCTCCCCCACTCCAAACCCCAACTCCCCACCCCCCCTCCCCTCCCCACTCCCCTCCCCCACTCTCCTCCCACACTCCCCTCCCTCACTCACCTCCACAACTCCCCTCCCTCGCTCCCCTCCCCCACTAACCTCCCCCAAAATGCTCCCCACTACCCTCCCCACTCCCCTCCCACACTCCCTCCCACACTCCCTTCCCCCACTCCCCTCCCCCACTCCCGTTCCACCACTCTGCTCCACTGCACCTCCACACTCCCCGTCACCACACCCCTACTCCACTCCCCTACCCCACTTCGCTCCCCCACTCCCCCTACCCACACCCCGACTCCACTCCCCTACCCCACTAACATACCGCAATCCGCTTCCCAACTCTCCGACCCCACTCCCCTCCCATCCACCTCCTGACTGCCCTCAACTCCCCAACTCTCCTGCCCTACACACCTCGCCCACTCCATTCCCCCACTCCACTCCACTCTCCCCGCCCCCACTCACTTACGCAACTCCCCTACCCATCTCCCTGTCCCCCACTCCCCTCCCTCACACCTCTACCCCACTCAAACATGTCACACCCCACCCCCTCTCAACCCAACTCCCCTCCCCTACTCCTCTCCGCAACTCCGCTCCCCCACTCCGCTCCCTCACACCCTGCCTCAACTCCCCTACCCCACTCCCTGCGCCAACTCCCATACCCCACTCCCCTACACTGAACCACACACCCACTCCCCTGCCCCACACCCCTCCACAACTCCCCTCCCTCACTCCTCTCCCCCACCCCCCTCCCCAACTACCCTCTGTCGCTCCCCTACCCCACTCCCCTCCCCAACTCCCATTCCAACTTCCATTCCAACTCCCATTCCAACTCCCATCCCAACTCCCATTCCAACTCCCCTACCGCACTCCCCTCCCCCACTCCCCTCCCCCACTCCCCTCCCCCACTCCCCTCCCCCACTCCCGTCCACCACTCCGCTTCCCTTCACCTGCTCTGCCCTCCGGTAACACGCTCCCATTCCCACTACACTCCCCCACTCCCCTACCCCACTCCACTCCCTCAATCCCCTACCGCACTCCTCTAAAGCACTCCCCTCCACACCACCCCTACCTCACTTCCCTCCCCCACTCCCCATCACCACACCCCTACCCGACTCCCCTACCCCACTCCGCTCCCCCACTCCCCTACCCAACTCCCCTCCGTCGCTCCCCAACCTCACACCCCTCCCCAACTTCCATTCCAACTCCCATTCCAACTCCGCTACCGCACTCCCCTCCCCCACCCCCCTCGCCCACTCCCCTCCCCCTCTCCCGTATACCACTCCGCTTCCCTTCAACTCCTCACTGCCCTCCCGTAACACGCTCCCACTCCTCACTACCCTTCATCACTCCCCTACCCCACTCCACTCCCTCACTCCCCTACCGCAGTCCCCTAACGCACTCCCATCCACACCACCCCTACCTCACCTCCCGACCCCATTCCCCATCACCACACCCCTACCCGACTCCCCTACCCCACTCCGCTCCCCCACTCCCCTACCCCACTCCCCAACACGACACCCCTACCCAACTCCCCTCCCCCACTCCCCTTCCCTCCACCTCCTCACTGCCCTCCACTACCCAACTCTCCTGCCCCAAATATGTCCCCAACTCCACTCCGCACTCCCCTTCCCTCACCTCCCCTCCCACACTCAACTCCCCTTTCCCCGCCCCCACTCAAATACACCACACCATTATCCCACACCCTGTCCCCCACTCCCATCCCTCACTTCCCAACCCTACTCACTCACCCTACTCCTCTACCACACACCTCTACCCCATTCCCCTCCCCCTCTCCACTCCACCACTCCCCTGCCCAATACTCCACCCCCACTCCCCTCACCAACGCCCATACCCCACTCCTCTACAACGCTCCCCTCCCCCACTCCCCTTCCCAACTCCCCTACCCCACTCCCCGACACCACACCCCTACCCCACTCCCCTACTCTGCTCCCCCTCCCCCACTCCACTACCCCCATTCACCGACACTACACCCCTACCCCACTCCCCTACTCAGCTCCCCTCCTCCACTCCCTGTCCCCCACTCCCCTCCTTCACTCACCTACCCCACTCACACACCCTCCTCCAATACCCCACTCCTCTACCCCACTCCCTTCCCACTCTCCTCTCCGCAACACCCCTCCCCAACTCCCCGCCCCAACTCTCCTCCCCAACTCCCATCCCCCACTCCCCTACTCCACTCCCCTCCCTCACTCCCCTCCCCCACTCCCCTCCCCAACTGCCCTCCCTCACTCCGCTACCCCGCTCCCCTCCCCAACTCCCCTCCCCAACTCCCCTCCCTCACTCCACGCCCCAACTCCAATGCCCCACTCCCCTCCCTCACTCCCCTCACACACTCCCATCCACAACTCCCCTCCCCAACTCCCCTCCCCCACCCTCCTCCCACACTCCCCTCCCTCACTCACTTCCACAACTCGCCTCCGTGCTCCCCTCCCCCAATCCCCTCCCCCGCTCCCCTCCCGCACAAACCTGCCCCACAACGCTCCCCACTCCTCTCCCCCACTCCAATCGCCCACTCCACTCCCCCACAACCCTCCCCCACACCCGTTCCACCACTCCGCTTCCCTGCACCTCCTCACTTCCCTCCCGTACCACACTCCCATCCACCACTACCTGCCCCTACTCCCCTACCCCACTCCCCAACCCCACTCCCCTACCCCACTCCCCTACACCACTCCACTCCCCCACTCCACAACACGACACCCCTACCCCTCTCCCCGCCCCCACTCCCACTCCCCTTCCCTCCACCTCTTCACTGCCTTCCACTACCCAACTCTCCTACACCAAACACGTCCCCCACTCCACTCCCCCACTCACATTCCCTCCACTCCCCTCCCCCACTCCACTCCCCTCTCCCCTTCCCCACTCAAATACGCCACTCCCCTCCCCCACTCCCTGTCCCCCACTCCCCTCCCTCACTCCCCTACCCACTCACTCACCCCACTCCTCTATCACACTCCTCCACCACACTCCTCTACCCCTCTCCTCTCCGCAACTCCCCTCCCCGACTCTCCACCACCACTCCCCTCACCAACTCCCATACCCCACTCCCCTACTCCGCCCCCCGCCCCCACTCCGCTCCCCAACTCTCCTACCGCCTCCCCTTCCATCCACCTCCTCATTGCCCTCCACTCCCCAACTCTCCTCCCCCACTCCCCTTACCAACTCTCATACCCCACTCCCCTACTCCGCTGCCCTCCCTCACTCCCCTCCCCCACTCCCCTCCCCAACTGCCCTCCCTCAGTCCGCTACCCCGCTCCCCTCCCCAACTCCCCTCCCCAACTCCCCTCCCACACTCCACGCCCCAACTCCAATGCCCCACTCCCCTCCCCCGCTCCCTTCCCCAACTCCCCTCCCCAACTCCCCTCCCACACTCCACGCCCCAACTCCAATGCCCCACTCCCCTCTCCCACCCTCCTCCCACACTCCCCTCCCTCACTCACTTCCACAACTCGCCTCCGTGCTCCCCTTCCCCGATCCCCTCCCCCGCTCCCCTCCCGCACAAACCTGCCCCACAACGCTCCCCACTCCTCTCCCCCACTCCAATCGCCCACTCCACTCCCCCACTACCCTCCCCCACACCCGTTCCACCACTCCGCTTCCCTGCACCTCCTCACTTCCCTCCCGTACCACACTCCCATCCACCACTACCCGCCCCCACTCCCCTACCCCACTCCCCAACCCCAATCCCCTACCCCACACCCCTACCCCACTCCGCACCCCCACTCCACAACACGACACAACTACCCCTCTCCCCGCCCCCACTCCCACTCCCCTTCCCTCCACTTCTTCACTGCCTTCCACTACCCAACTCTCCTACCCCAAACATGTCCCCCACTCCCCTCCCCCACTCCACTCCCCTCTCCCCTTCCCCACTCAAATACGCCACTCCCCTCCCCCACTCCCTGTCCCCCACTCCCCTCCCTCACTCCCCTACCCACTCACTCACCCCACTCCTCTATCACACTCCTCTACCACACTCCTCTACCACACTCCTCTACCCCTCTCCTCTCCGCAACTCCCCTCCCCGACTCTCCACCACAACTCCCCTCACCAACTCCCATACCCCACTCCCCTACTCCGCTCCCCGCCCCCACTACGCTCCCCAACTCTCCTACCGCCTCCCCTTCCATCCACCTCCTCATTGCCCTCCACTCCCCAACTCTCCTGCCCAACACACCTCCGCCACTCCATTCCCCCACTCCACTCCACTCTACACGCCCCCACTCCCCTACCCAACTCCCTTTCCCCCACTCCCCTCCCTCACCTCTCTACCCCACTCACACATCACACAACCCTTCCCCACTCTACCCAACTCCCCTCCCCTAATCCTCTCCACAACTCCCCTCCCCCACAACTCTCCCCCACACCCTGCCTCAACTCCCCTATCCCACTCCCTGCGCCAACTCCCATACCCCACTTCCCTACTCTGAACCCCTCCCCCACTCCCCTGCCCCAGCTCCCCTCCGTCGCTCCCCTACCCCACGCCCCTCCCCAACTCCCATTCCAACTCCCATTCCAACTCCCCTACCGCACTCCCCTCCCCCACTACCCTCCCGCACTCCCCTTCCCCTCTCCCATCCACCACTCCGCTTCCCTTCACCTCCTCACTCCCCTCCCGTACCACACTCCCATTCCCCACTACCCTCCCCCACTCCCCTACCCCACTCCACTCCCCCACCCCCTACCTCACTCCTCTAACGCACTCCCCCCCACACCACCCCACCTCACTTCGCGACCCCACTCCCCATCACCACACCCATACCCGACTCCCCTACCCCACTCCCCTACCCCACTCCCCAACACGACACCCCTACCCCACTCCCCTTCCCCACTCCCCTTCCCTCCACTCGCCTCCCACACTCCACTCCGCTCTCCCCGCCCCCACTCAAATACGCCACTCCCCTATCCCACACCCTGTCCCCCACTCCCCTCCCTCACTCCCCAACCATACTCACTCACCCTACTCCTGTACCACACACCTCTACCCCACTCCCCTCCCCCTCTCCACTCCGCCACTCCCCACCGCAACTCTCTTCCCCCACTCCCCTCACCAACGCCCATACCCCACTCCCCGACTCCGCTCCCCCTCCCCCACTTCACTTCCCAACTCCCCTACCCCTCTCCCCGACACCACACCCCTACCCCACGCGTCTACTCCGCACCCCTACCCCACTCCACGCCACCACACCCCTACCCCACTCCCCTACTCCGCTCCCCTCCCCCACTCCCCTCCCCCCACTCCCCTAACCCACTCCCCTGCCCAACACCCCTCCTCAACTCCCCTCCCTCACTCCTCTCCCCCACTCCCCTCCCCAACTCCCTTCCCCAACTCCCCTACCCCACTCCCCTCCCCAACTCACATTCCAACTCCCATTCCAACTCCCCTACCGCACTCCCCTCCCCCACTCCCCTCCCCCACTCCCGTCCACCACTCCGCTTCCCTTCACCTCCTCACTGCCCTCCCGTACCACGCTCCCATTCCCCACTACCCTCCCCCACTCCCTTACCCCACTCCACTCCCCCACTCCCCTACCGCACTCCCCTAACGCACTCCCCTCCACACCACCCTTACCTCACTTACCGACCCACTCCCCATCACCACACCCCTACCTGACTCCCCTACTCCACACCGCTCCCCCACTCCCCTGCCCGACACCCCTACCTCACTCCCCTCCTCCACTCCCCTCCCCCACTCCCGTCCACCACTCCGCTTCCCTTCACCTCCTCACTGCCCTCCCGTACCACGCTCCCATTCCCCACTACCCTCCCCCACTCCCTTACCTCACTCCCCTCCCCCACTCCCCTACCACACTCCCCAACACGACACCCCTACCCCACTCCCCTTCCCCACTCCCCTTCCCTCCACTCGCCTCCCACACTCCACTCCGCTCTCCCCGCCCACACTCAAATACGCCACTCCCCTATCCCACACCCTGTCCCCCACTCCCCTCCCTCACTCCCCAACCCTACTCACTCACCCTACTCCTCTACCACACACCTCTACCCCACTCCCCTCCCCCTCTTCACTCCGCCACTCCCCTCCGCAACTCTCTTCCCCCACTCCCCTCACCAACGCCCATACCCCACTCCCCGACTCCGCTCCCCTCCCCCACTTCCCTTCCCAACTCCCCTACCCCACTCCCCGACAACACACCCCTACCCCACTCGTCTACTCCGCACCCCTACCCCACTCCACGCCACCACACCCCTACCCCACTCCCCTACTCCGCTCCTCTCCCCCACTCCCCTCCCCCCACTCCCCTAACCCACTCCCCTAGTCTGAACCCCTCCCCCACTCCCCTGCCCAACACCCCTCCTCAACTCCCCTCCCTCACTCCTCTCCCCCACTCCCCTCCCCAACTCCCTTCCCCAACTCCCCTACCCCACTCCCCTCCCCAACTCACATTCCAACTCCCATTCCAACTCCCCTACCGCACTCCCCTCCCCCACTCCCCTCCCCCTCTCCCGTCCACCACTCCGCTTCCCTTCACCTCCTCACTGCCCTCCCGTACCACGCTCCCATTCCCCACTACCATCCCCCACTCCCTTACCCCACACCACGCCCCCACTCCCCTACCACACTCCCCTAACGCACACCCCTCCACACCACCCTTACCTCACTTACCGGCCCCACTCCCCATCACCACACCCCTACCTGACTCCCCTACCCCACACCGCTCCCCCACTCCCCTACCCGACACCCCTACCCCACTCCCCTCCCCACTCCCCTTCCCTCCACCTCCTCACTGCCCTCCTCTACCCAACTCTCTTACCCCAAATATGTCCCCAACTCCACTTCCCACTCCCCTTCCCTCCACTCCCCTCCCACACTCCACTCCACTCTCCCCGCCCCCACTCAAATACGCCACTCCCCTATCCCACACCCTGTCCCCCACTCCCCTCCCCCTCTCCACCCCGCCACTCCCTTCCCCAACTCTCCTCCCCTGCTACCCTCACCAACGCCCATACCCCACCCCCCGACTCCGATCCCCTCCCCCACTCCCCTTCCCAACTCCCCTACGATACTCCCCGTCACCACTCCCCTACCCCACACGCCTACTCCGCATCGCTACCCCACTCCCCGCCACCACACCCCTACCCCACTCCCCTACTCCGCTCCCCTCCCCCACTTCCCTCCCCCCACTCCCCTATCCCACTCCCTGTCCCCCACTCCCCTCCTTCACTCACCTACCCAACTCATACACCCTACTCCAATACCCCACTCCTCTACCCCAGTCCCTTCCCCCTCTCCTCTCCGCAACTCCCCTCCCCAACTCCCATACCCCACTCCGCTACTCCGCTCCCCTCCGTCACTCCCCTCCCCCACTCCCCTCCCTCCCCTCTCTACCCCACTCACACATCCCACACCCCTCCCCCACTCTACCCCACTCCCCTCCCCTACTCCTCTCCGCAACTCCCCTCACCCTCTCCTCTCCCCCACACCCTGCCTCAACTCCCCTACCCCACTCCCTGCGCCAACTCCCATACCCCACTCCCCTACTCTGAACCCCTCCCCGATCCCCTGCCCCAAACCCCTCCTCAACTCCCCTCCCTCACTCCTCTCCCCCACTCCCCTCCCCAGCTCCCCTCCGTCGCTCCCCTACCCCAACCCCCTCCCCAACTCCCATTCCAACTCCCATTCCAAGTCCCCTACTGCACTCCACTCCCCCACTCCCCTCCCCCACTCCCCTTCCCCTCTCCCGTCCACCACTCCGCTTCCCTTCACCTCCTCACTCCCCTCCCGTACCACGCTCCCATTCCCCACTACCCTCCCCCACTCCCCCAACCCCACTCCACTCCCCCACCCCCCTACCGCACTTCCCTAATGCACTCCCCTCCACACCACCCTTACCTCACTTCCAGACCCCACTCTCCATCACCACACCCCTACCCGACTCCCCTTCCATCCACCTCCTCATTGCCCTCCACTCCCCAACTCTCCTGCCCTACACAGCTCCCCCACTCCATTCCCCCACTCCACTCCACTCTCCCTGCCCCCACTCACTTACGCCACTCCCCTACCCAACTCCCCGTTCCCCACTCACACATCCCACACCCCTCCCCCATTCTACCCCACTCCATTCCCCTACTCCTCTCCGCAACTCCCCTCCCCCACTCCTCTCCCCCACACCCTGCCTCAACTCCCCTACCCCACTCCCTGCGCCAACTCCCAAACCCCACTCCCCTAGTCTGAACCCCTCCCCCACTCCCCTGCCCAACACCCCTCCTCAACTCCCCTCCCTCACTCCTCTCCCCCACTCCCCTCCCCACTCCCCTCCCCAACTCCCCTACCACACTCCCCTCCCCAACTCCCATTCCAACTCCCATTCCAATTCCCCTACCGCACTCCCCTCCCCCACTCCCCTCACCCACTCCCCTTCCCCTCTCCCGTCCACCACTCCGCTTCCCTTCACCTCCTCACTGCCCTCCCGTACCACGCTCCCATTCCCCACTACCCTCCCCCACTCCCTTACCCCACTCCACTCCCCCACTCCCCTACTGCACTCCCCTAACGCACTCCCCTCCACACCACCCTTACCTCACTTACCAACCCACTCCCCATCACCACACCCCTACCTGACTCCCCTACCCTACACCGCTCCCCCACTCCCCTACCCGACACCCCTACCTCACTCCCCTCCCCCACTCCCCTACCACACTCCCCAACACGACACCCCTACCCCACTCCCCTTCCCCACTCCCCTTCCCTCCACTCGCCTCCCACACTCCACTCCGCTCTCCCCGCCCGCACTCAAATACGCCACTCCCCTATCCCACACCCTGTCCCCCACTCCCCTCCCTCACTCCCCAACCCTACTCACTCACCCTACTCCTCTACCACACACCTCTACCCCACTCCCCTCCCCCTCTTCACTCCGCCACTCCCCTCCGCAACTCTCTTCCCCCACTCCCCTCACCAACGCCCATACCCCACTCCCCGACTCCGCTCCCCTCCCCCACTTCCCTTCCCAACTCCCCTACCCCACTCCCCGACAACACACCCCTACCCCACTCGTCTACTCCGCACCCCTACCCCACTCCACGCCACCACACCCCTACCCCACTCCCCTACTCCGCTCCTCTCCCCCACTCCCCTCCCCCCACTCCCCTAACCCACTCCACTAGTCTGAACCCCTCCCCCACTCCCCTGCCCAACACCCCTCCTCAACTCCCCTCCCTCACTCCTCTCCCCCACACCCCTCCCCAACTCCCTTCCCCAACTCCCCTACCCCACTCCCCTCCCCAACTCACATTCCAACTCCCATTCCAACTCCCCTCCCCCACTCCCCTCACCCACTCCCCTTCCCCTCTCCCGTCCACCACTCCGCTTCCCTTCACCTCCTCACTGCCCTCCCGTACCACGCTCCCATTCCCCACTACCCTCCCCCACTCCCTTACCCCACTCCACGCCCCCACTCCCCTACCGCACTCCCCTAACGCACACCCCTCCACACCACCCTTACCTCACTTACCGGCCCCACTCCCCATCACCACACCCCTACCTGACTCCCCTACCCCACTCCCCTCCCCCACTCCCCTTCCCTCCACCTCCTCACTGCCCTCCTCTACCCAACTCTCTTACCCCAAATATGTCCCCAACTCCACTTCCCACTCCCCTTCCCTCCACTCCCCTCCCACACTCCACTCCACTCTCCCCGCCCCCACTCAAATACGCCACTCCCCTATCCCACACCCTGTCCCCCACTCCCCTCCCCCTCTCCACCCCGCCACTCCCTTCCCCAACTCTCCTCCCCTGCTACCCTCACCAACGCCCATACCCAACCCCCCGACTCCGATCCCCTCCCCCACTCCCCTTCCCAACTCCCCTACGATACTCCCCGACACCACACCCCTACCCCACACGCCTACTCCGCATCCCTACCCCACTCCCCGCCACCACACCCCTACCCCACTCCCCTACTCCGCTCCCCTCCCCCACTTCCCTCCCCCCACTCCCCTACCCCACTCCCTGTCCCCCACTCCCCTCCTTCACTCACCTACCCAAATCATACACCCTACTCCAATACCCCACTCCTCTACCCCACTCCCTTCCCCCTCTCCTCTCCGCAACTCCCCTCCCCAACTCCCATACCCCACTCCCCTACTCCGCTCCCCTCCGTCACTCCCCTCCCCCACTCCCCTCCCTCCCCTCTCTACCCCACTCACACATCCCACACCCCTCCCCCACTCTACCCCACTCCCCTCCCCTACTCCTCTCCGCAACTCCCCTCACCCTCTCCTCTCCCCCACACCCTGCCTCAACTCCCCTACCCCACTCCCTGCGCCAACTCCCATACTCCACTCCCCTAGTCTGAACCCCTCCCCCACTCCCCTGCCCAACACCCCTCCTCAACTCCCCTCCCTCACTCCTCTCCCCCACACCCCTCCCCACTCCCCTCCCCAACTCCCCTACCACACTCCCCTCCCCAACTCCCATTCCAACTCCCATTCCAACTCCCCTACCGCACTCCCCTCCCCCACTCCCCTCCCCCACTCCCCTTCCCCTCTCCCGTCCACCACACCGCTTCCCTTCACCTCCTCACTCCCCTCCCGTACCACGCTCCCATTCCCCACTACCCTCCCTAACTCCCTTACCCCACTCCACTCCCCCACTCCCCTACCGCTCTCCCCTAATGCACTCCCCTCCACACCATCCTTACCTCACTTCCCGACCCCACTCTCCATCACCACACCCCTACCCGACTCCCCTACCCCACACCGCGCCCCCACTCCCCTACCCGACACCCCTACCCCACTCCCCTCCCCCACTCCCCTTCCCTCCACCTCCTCACTGCCCTCCACTACCCAACTCTCTTACCCCAAATATGTCCCCAACTCCACTTCCCACTCCCCTTCCCTCCACTCCGCTCCCACACTCCACTCCACTCTCCCCGCCCCCACTCAAATACGCCACTCCCCTATCCCACACCCTGTCCCCCACTCCCCTCCCTCACTCCCCAACACTACTCACTCACCCTACTCCTCTACCACACACCTGTACCCCACTCCCTTCCCCCTCTCCACCCCGCCACTCCCTTCCCCAACTCTCCTCCCCTACTCCCCTCACCAACGCCCATACCCCACTCCCCTACTCCGCTCCCCTCCCCAACTCCCCTTCCCAACTCCCCTACGACACTCCCCGACACCACTCCTCTACCCCACTCGCCTACTCTGCATCCCTGCCCCACTCCCCGCCACCACTCCCCTACCCCACTCCCCTACCCCACTCCACTCACCCACTCCACTACCCCACTCCCCGACAGCACTCCGCTTCCCCACTCCCCTACTCCGCTCCCCTCCCCCACTTCCCTCCCCCCACTCCCCTACCCCACTCCACTCACCCACTCCACTACCCCACTCCCCGACACCACACCGCTTCCCCACTCCCCTACTCCGCTCCCCTCCCCCACTTCCCTCCCCCCACTCCTCTACCCCACTCCCTTCCCCCTCTCCTCTCCGCAACTCCCCTCCCCAACTCTCCTCCTCAACTCTCCTCCCCCACTCCCCTCACCAACTCCCATACCCCACTCCGCTCCCCCACTCCCCTCCCTCACCTCTCTACCCCACTCACACATCCCACACCCCTCCCCCACTCTACCCCACTCCCCTCCCCTACTCCTCTCCGCAACTCCCCTCCCCCACTCCTC
Organism: Heterodontus francisci; assembly: GCF_036365525.1. Lineage (NCBI taxonomy): Eukaryota > Metazoa > Chordata > Chondrichthyes > Heterodontiformes > Heterodontidae > Heterodontus > Heterodontus francisci. The sequence continues at coordinate 33,626 of NW_027140174.1, forward strand.
TCCCCCACACCCTGCCTCAACTCCCATACCCCACTCCCCTACTCTGAACCCCTCCCCGATCCCCTGCCCCATACCCCTCCTCAACTCCCCTCCTTCACTCCTCTCCCCCACTCCCCTCCCCAGATCCCCTCCATCGCACCCCTACCCCACCCCTCTCCCCAACTCCCATTCCAACTCCCATTCCAACTCCCCTACCGCACTCCCCTCCCCCACTCCCGTCCCCACTCCCCTTCCCCTCTCCCATCCACCACTCCGCTTCCCTTCACCTCCTCACTCCCCTCCCGTACCACGCTCCCATTCCCCACTACCCTCCCCCACTTCCCCAACCCCACTCCACTCCCCCACCCCCCTACCGCACTCCCCTAACGCGCTCCCCTCCACACGACCCCTACCTCACTTCCCGACCCCACTCCCCATCGCCACACCCCTACCCGACTCCCCTACCTCACTCCACTCCCCCCAATCCCCTTCCCTCCACTCGCCTGCCACACTCCACTCCCGTCTCCCCGCCCCCACTCAAATACACCACTCCCCTATCCCACACCCTGTCCCCCACTCCCCTCCCTCACTCCCCAACCCTACTCACTCACCCTACTCCTCTACCACACACTACTACCCCACTCCCCTCCCCCTCTCCACTCCGCCACTCCCCTCCCCAACCCTCCTCCCCCACTCACCTTACCAACGCCCATACCCCACTCCCCTACTCCGCTCCCCTCCCCCACTTCCCTTCCCAACTCCCCTACCCCACTCCCCGACATCGCACCCCTACCCCACTCGTCTACTCCACGCCCCTACCCCACTCCCCGCTACCACACCCCTACCCCACTCCCCTACCCCTCACTATGCCCCCACTCCACTACCCCACTCCCCGACACCACACCCCTACCCCACTCCCCTCCCCCACTCCCCTCCCCCCACTCCCCTACTCCACTCCCTGTCCCCCATTCCCCTCCTTCACTCACCTACCCCACTCACACACCCTACACCAATACCCCACTCCTCTACCCCACTCCCGTCCCCCTCTCCTCTCTGCAACTCCCCTCCCCAACGCCCCCTCCCCAACTCTCCTCCCCAACTCTCCTCCCCCACTCCCCTTAACAACTCCCATACCCCACTCCCCTACTCCGCTCCCCTCCCTCACTCCCCACCGCCACTCCCCTCCCCAACTGCCCTCCCTCGCTCCGCTACCCCGCCCCCCTCCCCAACTCCCCTCCCCAACTCCCCTTCCCCACTCCACTCCCCAACTCCCCTTCCTCACTCCCCTCCCCCACTCCCCTACCACACTCCCCTCCCACAATCCCCTCCCCAACTCCCCTCCCCAACTCCCCTCACCCACCCTCTTCTCACACTCCCCTCCCTCACTCACTTCCACAACTCGCCTACGTGCTCCCCTCCCCCGCTCCATTCCCCCGCTTCCCTCCCGCACTTACCTGCCCCACAACGCTCCCCACTCCTATGCCCCACTCCTCTGACCCACTCCAATGGCCCACTCCTCTCCCCCACTCCCCTCCTCAAGTCCCCTCCCCAACTCCCCTACCCCTCTCCCCTCCCCAACTCCCATTCCAACTCCCATTCCAACTCCCCTACCGCACTCCCCTCCCCCACTCCCGCACCCCACTCCCCTCACCCTCTCCCGTCCACCACTCCGCTTCCCTTCACCTCCTCACTGCCCCCCCGTTCCACGCTCCCATTCCCCACTACCCTCCCCCACTCCTCTACCGCTCTCCCCTAACGCACTCCCCTCCACACCACCCCTACCTCACTTCCCGACCCCACTCCCCATCGCCACACCCCTACCCGACTCCCCAACCCCACTCCCCTCCTCCACTCCAGTCCCCAACTCCCCTCACCCTCCCTTACCCCACTTCCCTCCCCAACTCCTCTCCCCAACACCCCTCCCCAACTCTCCTCCCCCACTCCTCACACAAACTCCCATACCCCAAATCGCCTCCCCAACTCCCCTCCCCAACTCCCCTCCCCAACTCTCCTCCCACACTCTTCTCACCAACTCCCATGCCCCACTCCCCTACTCCGCATCCCTCCCCCACTCACCACCCTACTCCTACACCCCACTCCTCTACCCCGCTCCTCTCCGCAACGCCCCTCCCCAACTCTCCTCCCCCACTCCCCTTACCAACTCCCATACCCCACTCCCCTACTCCGCTCCGCTCGCTCACTCCCCTCCCAACTCCCCTCCCTCACTCCCCTACCCCGCTCCCCTCCCCAACTCCCCTCCCCAACTCCCCTCTCCAACTCCCCTCTCCAACTCCCTCCCCAACTCCCCTCCCCCACTCTCCTCCCACACTCCCCTCCCTCACTCACTTCCACTACTACCCTCCCCCCTCCCCTCCCCCGCTCCCCTCCCACACTAACCTCCCCCAAAACGCTCCCCACTCCTCTGCCCCACTCCTCTGCCCCACTCCTCTGCCGTTTCCCCTACACCACTCCCCACCCCCACTCCCCTCCCCCACTCCCCTCCCACAATCCCCTCCCCAACTCCCCTCCCCAACTACCCTCCCCCACACTCCTCCCACACTCCCCTCCCTCACTCACTTCCACAACTCCCCTCCGTGCTCCCCTCCCCCGCACTCCTGCCCCGCTCCCCTCCCGCACTAACCTCCCCCACACCGATCCTCACTCCTCTGCCCCACTCCTCTGCCCCACTTATATCCCCACTCCACTCCCCCACTACCCTCCCCCACACCCGTTCCACCACTCCGCTTCCCTGCACCTCCTCACTTCCCTCCACTACCCAGTCCTCCTACCCCAAACACGTCCCCCACTCCAATCCCCCACTCCCCTTCCCTCCACTCCCCTCCCCCACTCCACTCCCCTATCCCCGCCCCCACTCAAATACGCCACTCCCCTACCCCACCCCCTGTCCCCCACTCCCCTCCCTCTCTCCCCAACCCCACTCACTCACCCCACTCCTCTACCACACACCACTACCCCACTCCCCTACCCCACTCCCCTCCCCTGCCCAACTCCCCTCCCCAACTCCCCTCCCCCACCCTCCTCCCACACTCCACTCCCTCACTCACTTCCACAACTCCCCTCCCCCACTCCCCTCCCACACTCCCCTGCCCAACTCCCCTCCCCAACTACCCTCCCCCACCCTCCTCCCACACTCCCCTCCCTCACTCACTTCCACAACTCCCCTCCGTGCTCCCCTCCCCCGCACTCCTGCCCCGCTCCCCTCCCGCACTAACCTCCCCCACACCGATCCTCACTCCTCTGCCCCACTCCTCTGCCCCACTTACCTCCCCACTCCCCTCCCCCACTCCCCTCCCACCCTCCCCTGCCCAACTCCCCTCCCCAACTCCCCTCCCCCACCCTCCTCCCACACTCCACTCCCTCACTCACTTCCACAACTCCCCTCCCCCACTCCCCTCCCACACTCCCCTGCCCAACTCCCCTCCCCAACTCCCCTCCCCCACTCTCCTCCCACACTCCACTCCCTCACTCACTTCCACAACTCCTGTGCCCCACTCCTCTGCCTCACTCCCCTCACCCACTCCACTCCCCCAATACCCTCCCCCGCACCCGTTTCACCACTCCGCTTCCCTGCACCTCCTCACTGCCCTCGCGTACCACACTCCCATTCACCACTACCCGCCCCCACTCCCCTACCCCACTCCCCTAACCCACTCCGCTCCCCCACTCCCCAACACGACACCCCTACCCCACTCCCCTCCCCACTCCCCTTCCCTCCACCTCCTCACTGCCCTCCACTACACAACTGTCCTACCCCAAACACGTCCCCCACTCCACTCCCCCACTCCCCTTCCGTCCACTCCCCTCCCCCACTCCACTCCCCTCTCCTCGCCCCCACTCAAATACGCCACTCCCCTACCCCACTCCCTGTCCCCCCTCCCCTCCCTCAATCCCCAACCGCACTCACTCACGTCACTCCTCTACCACACACCACTACCCCACTCCCCTACCCCACTCCGCTCCCCCTCTCCACTACCCCACTCCCCGACACCACTCCCCTACCCCACTCCCCTACTCCGCTCCCCTCCCCCACTCCCCTCCCCCCACTCCCGTACCCCACTCCCTGTCCCCCACTCCCCTCCTTCACTCACCTACCCCACTCACACAGCCTACTCCTGTACCCCACCTTTCGATCCCACTCCCCTTCCCCTCTCCTCTCCGCAACTCCCCTCCCCAAATTCCCCTCCCCAACTCTCCTCCCCAACTCTCCTCCCCCACTCCCGTCACCAACTCCCATACCCCACTCCACTACTCCGCTCCCCTCCCTCAATCCCCTCCCCCACTCCACTCCCCAACTGCCCTCCCTCACTCCGCAACCCCGCACCCCTCCAAAACTCCCCTCCCCAACTCCCCTCCCCAAGTCTCCTCCCCCACTCCACTCCACAACTCCCCTCCCCCACTCCCGTCTCCCACTCCCCTCCCATAATCCCCTCCCCAACTGCCCTCCCCATCTCCCCACCCCCTTTCTCCTCCCACACTTCCCTCCCTCAATCACTTACACAACTCTACTCCCCGCTCCCCTCCGCCGCTCCCCTCCCACACTAACCTCCCCCACAACGCTCCCCACTCCTCTGCCCCACTCTTCTGCCCCACTCCTCTGCCCCACTCCCCTCGACCACTCCGCTCCTCCACTCCCTTACCCCACTCCCCTCCACCACACCCCTACCCCACTCCCCTACCCCACTCCCTGTCCCCCACTCCCCTCCCTCATTCCCCTACCCCACTGACCACCCTACCCCTATACCCCACTCCTCTACCCCACTCCCCTCCCCCTCTCCTCTCCGCAACGCCCCTCCCCAACTCTCCTCCCCCACTCCCCTCACCAACTCCCATACCCCACTCCCATAATCCGCTCTCCTACCTCACTCCCCTCCCCACTCCCCTCCCTCACTCCCCTACCCCGCTCCCCTCCCCAGATCCCCTCCACAACTCCCCTCCCCCACTCCACTCCCCAACTCCCCTGCTGCACGCCCCTGCCACACTCCCTTCCCCCACTCCCCTCCCCAACTCTCCTCCCCCACTCCCCTCCCTCACTCACCTCCACAACTCCCCTCTCCCGCTCCCCTCCCACACTAACCTCCACCACTCCTCTGCCCCACTCCTCTGCTCCACTCCTCTGCCCCACTCCCCTCCCCCACTCCCCTCCCCCACTCCGCTTCCCTGCACCTCCTCACTGCATCCCGTACAACACCCAGCCCCCACTACCCTCCCCCACTACCATCCCCCACTCCCCTACCCCACTCCACTCCCCCACTCCCCTACCGCACTCCCCTCCACTACTCCCCTACCCCACTCCCATACACCACACCACCAACCCCACTCCCCTTCCCCACTCCCCTACCCCACTCCGCTCCCACACTCCCCTACCCCACTCCCCGACACTACACCCCTACCCCATTCCCCTTCCCTCTGCCTCCTCACTGCACTCCACTACCCAACTCTCCTGCCCCACACACTTCCCCCACTCCACTCCCCACTCCCCTTCCCTCCGCTCGCCTCGACCACTCCATTCCCCTCTCTCCGCCCCCACTCACTTACGCCACTCCCCCACCCCACTCCATGTCCCCCACTCCCCTCCCTCACTCCCCTAACACTCTCACACACCCAACTCCCCTCCCCCTCTCCTCACCGCAACTTCCCTCCACCACTCCACTCCCCCACACCCTGCATGAACACCCCTCCCCCACTCCCGTACCAACCTCCCCTTGCCCCTCCCATCCCCAACTCCCCTCCCCAACACCCGTACGGCACTCCCCTCCCTACTCCCCTCCTCCACTCCAGTCCCCAACTCCCCTCACACTCCCTTCCCCCACTTCCCTCCCCAACTCCTCTCCCCAACACCCCTCCATAACTCTCCTCCCCCACTCCTCACACAAACTCCCATACCCCAAATCCCCTCACCCACTCCACTCCCCTCTCCCCGCCCCCACACAAATACGCCACTCCCCTACCCCACTCCCTGTCCCCCACTCCTCTCCCTCACTCCCCTACCCCAATCACTCGCCGCACTCCTCTACCACACTCCTCTACCACTCTCCTCTACCCCTCTCCTCTCCGCAACTCCCCTCCCCAACTCTCCTCCCCGACTCCCCTCACTAACTCCCATACCCCACACCCCTACACCGCTCCCTGCCCCCACTCCCCTCCCCCCACTCCCCTATCACACTCCCCGACACCACCCGCCTGCCCCACTCCCCTACTCCGCTACCCTCCCCCACACCCCTCCCCCATCTCCCTTACTCCACTCCCCGCCACCACAGCCCTACCACACTCCCCTACCCCTCTCCGCTCCCCCACTCCCCTACCCCACTCCCCCACCCCACTCCATGTCCCCCACTCCCCTCCCTCACTCCCCTCCCTCACTCCCCTAACCCTCTCACACATCCCACTCCCCTCCCCACTCCTCTACCCAACTCCCCTCCCCCTCTCCTCACCGCAACTTCCCTCCACCACTCCACTCCCCCACTCCCTGCATAAACACCCCTCCCCCGCACCCGTACCAACCTCCCCTTGCCCCTCCCCTCCCCATCTCCCCTCCCCAACACCCGTACGGCACTCCCCTCCCGACTCCCCTCCTCCACTCCAGTCCCCAACTCCCCTCACCCTCCCTTCCCCCACTTCCCTCCCCAACTCCTATCCCCAACACCCCTCCCCAACTCTCCTCCCCCACTCCTCACACAAACTCCCATACCCCAAATCGCCTCCCCAACTCCCCTCCCCAACTCCCCTCCCCAACTCTCCTCCCACACTCTTCTCACCAACTCCCATACCCCACTCCCCTACTCCGCATCCCTCCCCCACTCACCACCCTACTCCTACACCCCACTCCTCTACCCCGCTCCTCTCCGCAACGCCCCTCCCCAACTCTCCTCCCCCACTCCCCTTACCAACTCCCATACCCCACTCCCCTACTCCGCTCCGCTCGCTCACTCCCCTCCCAACTCCCCTCCCTCACTCCCCTACCCCGCTCCCCTCCCCAACTCCCCTCCCCAACTCCCCTCTCCAACTCCCCTCCCCAACTCCCCTCCCCCACTCTCCTCCCACACTCCCCTCCCTCACTCACTTCCACTACTACCCTCCCCCGCTCCCCTCCCCCGCTCCCCTCCCACACTAACCTCCCCCAAAACGCTCCCCACTCCTCTGCCCCACTCCTCTGCCCCACTCCTCTGCCCATTCCCCTACACCACTCCCCACCCCCACTCCCCTCCCCCACTCCCCTCCCCACGCCCGTTCCACCACTCCGCTTCCCTGCACCTCCTCACTGCCCTCCCGTACCACACTCCCCTCCCCCACTCCACTCTCCTCTCCCCGCCCCCACACAAATACGCCACTCCCCTACCCCACTCCCTGTCCCCCACTCCCCTCCCTCACTCCCCTACCCCAATCACTCACCCCACTCCTCTACCACACTCCTCTACCCCTCTCCTCTCCGCAACTCTCCTCCCCAACTCTCCTCCCCCACTCCCCTCACTAACTCCCATACCCCACTCCCCTACTCCGCTCCCTGCCCCCACTCCCCTCCCCCCACTCCCCTATCACACTCCCCGACACAACACCCCTGCCCCACTCCCCTACTCCGCTCCCCTCCCCCACACCCCTACCCCACTCCCCTACCCCAATCCCTGTCCCCCACTCCCCTCCCTCATTCCCCTACCCCACTCACCACCCGACTCCTACACCCCACTCCTCTACCCAACTCCCCTCCCCTCCCCCACTTCCCTCCCCAACTCCCCTCCCCAACTCCCCTCCCCAACTCTCGTCCCCCACTCCTCACACAAACTCCCATACCCTAAAACCCCTCCCCAACTCCCCTCCCCAACTCACCTCCCCAACACCCCTCTGCAACTCCCCTCTGCAACGCCCCTCCCCAACTCCCCTCCCCCACTTCCCTCCCCAACTCCCCACACCAACTCCCCTCCCCAACTCTCCTCCCCCACTCCTCACACAAACTCCCATACCCCAACTACCCTCCCCAACTCCCATCCCGAACTCCCCTCTGCAACTCCTCTCTGCAATGTCCCTCACCAACTCCCCTCCCCAACTCCCCTCCCCCTTCTCCTCCCCCACGCCCCTCACCAACTCCCATACCCCACCCCCTACTCCGCATCCCTCCCCCACACCCCTCCCCCACACCCCTCCTCAACTCCCATTCCAACTCCCCTCCCGCACTCCCCTCCCCCACTCCCCTCCCCCACTCCGCTCCCCAACTCCCCTCCCCCACTCCCCAACTCCCCTCCCCCACTCTCCTCCCTCACTCACCTCCCCAACTCCCCTCCCCCACTCTCCTCCCTCACTCACATCCCCAACTCCCCTCCCCACTCCCCTGCCCCACTCCCCTGCCCCACCTCCTCCCCCACTCTTTTACCCAACTCCCCGACCCCACTCCCCTACCACACTCCACTCCCCCACTCCCCTCCCCAACACCCTTCCCCACTCTCTTACCCAACTCCCCGACCCCACTCCCCTACCCCTCTCCACTACCCCACTCCCCGACACCACGCCCCTACACAACACCCCTACTCCGCTCCCCTCCCCCACTCCCCTGCCCCACTCCCCTGCCCCACCTCCTCCCCCACTCTTTTACCCAACTCCCCGACCCCACTCCCCTACCACACTCCACTCCCCCACTCCCCGACACCATACCCCTACCCCACATCCCTACTCCGCTCCCCTCCCCCACTCCCATATCCCACTCCCTGTCGCCCACTCCACTCCTTCACTCACCTACCCCACTCACACACCCTACTCCTATACCACACTCCTCTACCCCACTCCCCTCCCCCCCTCCTCTCCGTAAATCTCCTCCCCAACTGTCCTCCCCAACTCTCATCCCCCACTCACCTCACAAACTCCCATAACCCACTTCCCTGCCCCGCTCCCCACCCTCACTCCCCTACCCACTCCCCTCCCGAACTGCCCTCCGTCACTCCCCTCCCCCACTCCACTCCCCAACTCCCCTGACCACCCCCCTCCCCCACTCCCCTCCCTCACTCACTTCCACAACTCCCCTCCCCGCTCCCCTCCCCCGCTCCCCTCCCACACTAACCTCCCCCACTCCCCTCCCCACTCCTCTTCCCCACTCCTCTGCCCCATTCCCCTTCCCCACTCCCCTCCCCACTCCCCTCCCCAACTCCCCTGCCCCACCCCCCTCCCCCACTCCCCTCCCCAACTCCCATCCCCAACTCCCCTCCCCAACTCCCCTCACCCACTCTCCTCTCACACTCCCCTCCCTCACTCACTTCCACAACTCCCCTCCCCGCTCCCCTCCCCCGCTCCCCTCCCACACTAACCTCCCCCACACCCCTCCCCACTCCTCTTCCCCACTCCCCTCCCCACTCCCCTCCCCCACTACCCTTTCCCACTCGCGTTCCACCACTCCGCTTCCCTGCACCTCCTCACTGCCCTCCCGCAGCACAATCCCATCCACCACTACCCTCCCCCACTCCCTACCCCACACCCCTACCCCACTCCCCTACCCCACAACACTCCCCCACTCCCGTACCCCACTCCCCAACTCGACACACCTACCGCATTCCCCTACCCCACTCCCCTTCCCTCCAACTCCTCACTGCCCTGCACTACCCAACTCTCCTACCCCAAACACGTCCCCCACTCCACTCCCCAACTCCCCTTCCCTCCACTCCCCTCCCCCACTCCGCTCCGCTCACCCCGCGCCCACTCAAACACGCCTCTCCCCTACACCACTCCCTGTCCCCAAACCCCTCCCTCACTCCCCTACCCCAATCACTCACCCCACTCCTTTACCACACTCCGCTACTACACTCCTCTACCCCTCTCCTCTCTGCAACTCCCCTCCCCAACTCTCCTCCCCACTCCCCTCACAAACTCCCATTCCCCACTCCCCTACTCCGCTCCCTGCCCACACTCCCATCCCCGCCCTCCCCTACCCCACACCCCAACACCACACCCCTACCCCACTCCCCTACTCCGCTCCGCTCCCCCACTCCCCTCCCCTTCCCTCCCCACTCTCACACTCACTTCCCCCACGCCCCTCCTCCACTGCCCTTGTACATTCCCCTCATCAGTCCACTGCCCTCCGCACTCACCCACTCCAACACCGCTGCCCCACTCTCTTCCCCCTCCTTACCCCAAATTCCTATCCCACCCACTCCATTCACACACTCCCTTACCCGTCCCCTCCCCATTCCTCTCCCCCATCCACTCCCCACCCCTCCTTTCCCCACTCCTCTCCCCCACTCCTCTCCCCCACTCCTCTCCACTACACCCTCCCCCTCTTCATTCCCCTCCACCACCCCCTCCCTCCCCCTCTTCATTCCCATCCACCACCCCCTCCCTCCACATCTTCATTCCCCTCCACCACCCCCTCCCTCTGCCTGTTCATTGCCCACCTCCCCCTCCCTCCCCTTCGTGGCCTCTTCATTCCCATCCACCACCTCCTCCCTCCAGATCTTCATTCCCCTCCACCACCCCCTCCCTCCGCCTGTTCATTGCCCACCTCCCCCTCCCTCCCCTTCGTCCCCTCTTCATTCCCATCCACCACCTCCTCCCTCCAGATCTTCATTCCCCTCCACCACCCCCTCCCTCCGCCTGTTCATTGCCCACCTCCCCCTCCCTCCCCCTTCGTCCCCTCTTCATTCCCATCCACCACCTCCTCCCTCCACTTCTTCATTCCCCTCCACTCCCCCTCCCTCCGCATCTTCATTCCCATCCAACTCCCACTCCCTCCCCCTCCTCATTCCACTCCACCACCCCCTCCCTCCCCCTCTTCATTCCACTCCACCACCCCCTCCATAACCCTCTTAATTCCACTCCACCACCCCCTCCCTCCCCCTCTTCATTCCACTCCACCACCCCCACCATAACCCTCTTAATTCGACTCCACCACCCCATCCCTCCCCATCGTCATTCCCATCCACCACCCCTCCCTCCCTCCCTCTCTTCATTCCCATCCAACACCCCCTCCTTCCTTCTCTTCATTGCCCTCCACCTCCTCCTCCCTCCCCCTCCTCATTCCCCTCCACCACCACTCCCTCCTTCTCTTCATTCCCCTCCACCTACCCCTCCCTCCCCCTCTTCATTCCCATCCACAACACCCTTCCTCCCCCTCTTCATTCCCATCCACCTCCACCTCCCTCCCCCTCTTCATTCCCCTCCACCTCCCCCTCCCTCCCACTCTTCATTCCCCTCCACCTCCCCCTCCCTCCCCCTCTTTATTCCCCTCCAAATCACCCTCCCTCCCCCTCTTCATTCCCATCCACCTACCCCTCCCTCCCCCTCTTCATTCCCCTCCTCCTCCCCATCCCTCCCCCTCTTCATTCCCCTCCACCTCCCCCTCCCTCCCCCTCTTCATTCCCATCCACCTCCGCCTCCCTCCCCCTCTTCATTCCCCTCCACCTCCCCCTCCCTCCCCCTCTTCATTCCCCTCCTCCTCCCCCTCCCTCCCCCTCTTCATTCCCATCCACCTCCGCCTCCCTCCCCCTCTTCATTCCTTTCCACCTCCCCCTCCCTCCTCCTCTTCATTCCCCTCCACTTGCCCCTCCCTCCCCCTCTTCATTCCCATCCTCCTCCCCCTCCCTCCCCATCTTCATTCCCCTCCACAAACCCCTCCCTCCCCTCTTCATTCCCCTCCACCACCCCTCCCTCCCCCTCTTCATTCCCATCCACCTCCGCCACCCTCCCCCTCTTCATTCCCCTCCACCTCCCCCTCCCTCCCTCTCTTCATTCCCCTCAAGCTCCCCCTCCCTCACCTTCTTCATTCTTCACCAAGCCCTTCCTGCCCCTCTTCATTCCACTCCACCTCCCCCTCCCTCCCTCTCTTCATTCCCCTCCACCTCCACTCCCTCCCCCTCTTCATTCCCCTCCACCACCCCCTCCCTCCCCCTCTTCATTCCCCTCCACCACCCCCTCCCTCCGCCTCATCATTCCCCTCCACCACTCCCTCCCTCCCTCTCTTCATTCCCCTCCACCATCCCCTCCCTCCGCCTCTTCATTCTCCACCACCACTCCCTCCCTCCCCCTCTTCATTCCCCTCCACCACCCCCTCCCTCCGCCTCATAATTCCCCTCCACCACTCCCTCCCTCCCTCTCTTCATTCCCCTCCACCATCCCCTCCCTCCCTCTCTTCTTTCTCCTCCACCACCCACACCCTCCCCCTCTTCATTCTCCTCCACCACTCCCTCCCTTCCTCTCTTCATTCCCCTCCACCATCCCCTCCCTCCCCCTCTTCTTTCTCCTCCACCACCCCCACCCTCCCCCTCTTCTTTCTCCTCCACCACCCACACCCACCCCCTCTTCATTCCCCTCCACCACCCCCTCCCTCCGCCTCATCATTCCCCTCCACCACTCCCTCCCTCCCCCTACTCATTCCACTCCACCACCCCCTCCCTCCCCCTCTTCATTCCACTCCACCACCCCCTCCATAACCCTCTTAATTCCACTCCACCACCCCCTCCCTCCCCCTCTTCATTCCACTCCACCACCCCCTCCATCACCCTCTTAATTCCACTCCACCACCCCATCCCTCCCCCTCTTCATTCTCCTCCACCACCCCTCCCTCCTTCTCTTCATTCCCATCCAACACCCCCTCCTTCCTTCTCTTCATTCCCCTCCACCTACCCCTCCCTCCCCCTCTTCATTCCCCTCCTCCTCCCACTCCCTCCCCCTCTTCATTCCCATCCAACACCCCCTCCTTCCTTCTCTTCATTCCACTCCACCACCCCCACCATAACCCTCTTAATTCCACTCCACCACCCCTTCCTCCCTCTCTTCATTCCCCTCCACCTCCACTTCCTAACCCTCTTCATTCCCCTCCACCATCCCCTCCCTCCCCCTCTTCATTCTCCACCACCACCCCCACCCTCCCCCTCTTCATTCCCCTCCACCACCCCCCTCCCTCCGCCTCATCATTCCCCTCCACCACTCCCTCCCTCCCTCTCTTCATTCCCCTCCACCACCCCCTCCCTCCGCCTCATCATTCCCCTCCACCACTCCCTCCCTCCCCCTCTTCTTTCTCCTCCACCACCCACACCCTCCCCCTCTTCATTCCCCTCCACCAACCACTCCCTCCCCCTCTTCATTCCACTCCAACTCCCCCTCCCTCCATTCCCTTCCACCAACCAGTCCCTCCCCATCTTCATTCTCCTCCACCTCCCCCTCTCTCCCCCTCTTCATTCCCCTCCGCCTCCCCCTCCCTCCCCCTCTTCATTCCCCTACACATCCCCCTCCCTCTCTCTCTCCATTCCCCTCCAGATCCCCTTCTCTCCCCATCTTCATTCTACTCCACCACCCACACCCTTCCCCTCTTCATTCCCCTCCACCTGCCCCTCCCTCCCCATCTTCATTCTCCTGCACCACCCCCTCCCTCCACCTCTTCATTCCCCTCCACCAACCCCTCCCTCCACCTCTTCATTCCCCTACACATCCCCCTCCCTCTCCCTCTCCATTCCCCTCCAGCTCCCCCTCACTCCCCCTCTTCATACCCCTCCACCACCCCCTCCCTCCCCCTCTTCATTCCCATCCACCTCCCCCTCCCTCCCCATCTTCATTCCCCTCCACCACTCCCTCCCTCCCCCTCTTCATTCCCCTCAAGCTCCCCCTCCCTCCCCCTCTTCATTATTCACCAAGCCCTTCCTGCCCCTCTTCATTCCACTCCACCTCCCCTCCCTCCCCCTCTTCATTCCCCTCCACCTCCTCTCCCTCCCCCTCTTCATTCCCATCCACCTCCCCACCGTCCTCCTCTTCTTTCCCCTCCACCACCCCCTCGCTCCGCCTCTTCATTCCCCTCCACCACTCACTCCTTCCCCCTCTTCATTCCCCTCCACCACCACCTCCCTCCCCCTTTGCATTTTCCTCCACCACCCCATCCCGCCCCCTCTTCTTTCTCCTCTACCACCCACTCCCTCCCCCTTTTCATTCCCATCCAACACCACCACCCTCCCCCACTTTATTCCCCTCCACCAACCCTCCCTCCCCCCTTCATTCATCTCCACCTCCCCCTCCCTCCATTATCCATCACCAACCCCTCCCTCCCCCTCTTCATTCCCCTCCTCCTCCCCCTCCCTCCCCCTCTTCATTCCCATCCAACACCCCCTCCTTCCTTCTCTTCATTCCCCTCCACCTACCCCTCCCTCCCCTCTTCATTTTTCTCCACCACCCCCTCTCTCCCCCTCTTCATTCCCATCCTCCTCCCCCTCCCTCCCCATCTTCATTCCCCTCCACAAACCCCTCCCTCCCCTCTTCATTCCCCTCCACCACCCCTGCCTCCCTCTCTTCATTCCCCTCAAGCTCCCCCTCCCTCACCTTCTTCATTCTTCACCAAGCCCTTCCTGCCCCTCTTCATTCCACTCCACCTCCCCCTCCCTCCCTCTCTTCATTCCCCTCCACCTCCACTCCCTCCCCCTCTTCATTCCCATCCACCTCCCCCACACCTCCTACTCTTCATTCCCCTCCACCACCTCCTCCCTCCTCCTCTTCATTCCCCTCCACCACTCCCTCCCTCCCTCTCTTCATTCCCCTCCACCATCCCCTCCCTCCCCCCCTCTTCATTCTCCACCACCACCCCCACCCTCCCCCTCTTCTTTCTCCTCCACCACCCCGTCCCTCCCCCTCTTCATTCTCCACCACCACCCCCTCCCTCCCCCTCTTCATTCCCCTCCACCACCCCCTCCCTCCGCCTCTTCATTCCCCTCCACCACTCCCTCCCTCCCCCTCTTCTTTCTCCTCCACCACCCACACCCTCCCCCTCTTCATTCCCCTCCACCAACCACTCCCTCCCCCTTTCATTCCACTCCAACTCCCCCTCCCTCCATTCCCTTCCACCAACCAGTCCCTCCCCATCTTCATTCTCCTCCACCTCCCCCTCTCTCCCCCTCTTCATCCCCCTCCGCCTCCCCCTCCCTCCCCCTCTTCATACCCCTACACATCCCCCTCCCTCTCCCTCTCCATTCCCCTCCAGCTCCCCTTCTCTCCCCATCTTCATTCTACTCCACCACCCACACCCTTCCCCTCTTCATTACCCTCCACCTGCCCCTCCCTCCCCATCTTCATTCTCCTGCACCACCCCCTCCCTCCACCTCTTCATTCCCCTCCACCAACCCCTCCCTCCACCTCTTCATTCCCCTACACATCCCCCTCCCTCTCCCTCTCCATTCCCCTCCAGCTCCCCCTCACTCCCCCTCTTCATACCCCTCCAGCACCCCCTCCCTCCCCCTCTTCATTCCCATCCACCTCCCCCTCCCTCCCCATCTTCATTCCCCTCCACCACTCCCTCCCTCCCCCTCTTCATTCCCATCCTCCTCCCCCTCCCTCCCCATCTTCATTCCCCTCCACAACCCTCTCCCTCCCACTCATAATTCCCCTCCACACCCCCTGCCTCCCTCTCTTCATTCCCCTCAAGCTCCCCCTCCCTCCCCCTCTTCATTATTCACCAAGCCCTTCCTGCCCCTCTTCATTCCACTCCACCTCCCCTCCCTCCCTCTCTTCATTCCCCTCCACCTCCTCTCCCTCCCCCTCTTCATTCCCATCCACCTCCCACCGTCCTCCTCTTCTTTCCCCTCCACCACCCCCTCCCTCCCCCTCTTCATTCCCCTCCACCACTCACTCCTTCCCCCTCTTCATTCCCCTCCACCACCACCTCCCTCCCCCTTTGCATTTTCCTCCACCACCCCATCCCGCCCCCTCTTCTTTCTCCTCTACCACCCACTCCCTCCCCCTTTTCATTCCCATCCAACACCACCACCCTCCCCCACTTTATTCCCCTCCACCACCCCTCCCTCCCCCCTTCATTCATCTCCACCTCCCCCTCCCTCCATTATCCATCACCAACCCCTCCCTCCCCACTTGCATACCCCTCCACCACCCCCTCCCTCCGCATCTTCATTCCCATCCACCACCCCCTCCTCCCTCTCTTCATTCCCCAACACCACCCCCTCCCTCCCCCTCTTCATTCTCCTCCACCACCCCCTCCCTCTCTTCATTCCCCAACACAACCCCCTCCCTCCGCATCTCATTCCCATCCACCACCCCCTCCCTCCCTCTCTTCATTCCCCAACACCACCCCCTCCCTCCCCCTCTTCATTCTCCTCCACCACCCCCTCCCTCTCTTCATTCCCCAACACCACCCCCCTCCCTCCGCATCTTCATTCCCATCCACCACCTCCTCCCTCCCCCTCTTTATTCCCCTACACCTCCCCGTCCCTCTCCCTCTTCATTCTCCTCCACCACCCCCTCCCTCTCCATCTTCAATCCCCTCCAGCTCCCCCTCACTCCCCTCTTCATACCCCTCCACCACCCCCTCCCTCCCCTCTTCATTCCATCCTCCTCCCCCTCCCTCCCCCTCTTCATTCCCCTCCACCACCCCCTCCCTCCCACTCTTCATTCCCCTCCACCACCCTCTCCCTCCTCTCTTCATTCCCCGATACCTCCCCCTCCCTCTGCCTCTCCATTCCCCTCCACCACCCCCTCCCTCCCCCTCTTCATTCCCCTCCACAACCCTCACCCTCCCCCTCTTCATTCCCCTCCACTTACCCCTCCCTCCCACTCTTAATTCGCCTCCACCACCCCTCCCTCCCCCTCTTCATTCCCCTCCACCACTCACTCCCTCCCCCTCTTCATTCCCCTCCACCACCACCTCCCTTCCCCCTCTGCATTTTCCTCCACCACCCCATCCCTCCCCCTCTTCTTTCTCTTCCACCACCCACTCCCTCCCCCACTTTATTCCCCTCCACCTCCCCCTCCCTCCATTATCCATCACCAACCCCTCCCTCCCTATTTTCATACCCCCTCCACCACCCCTCCCTCCGCATCTTCATTCCCATCCACCTCCCCCTCCCTACACCTCGTCATTCCCCTCCACCACTCCGTCCCTCCCCTCTTCATTCCCCTCCACCACCACCTCAGTCCCCCTCTTCATTCTCCTCCACCACCCCCTCCCTCCCCCTATTCATTCACCTCCACCACCCACTACTTTCCCCTGTTCATTCACCTCCCCCTTCCCCTCCCTCCCCCTCTTCTTTCCCCTCCACCTCCCACTCCCTCCTCCTCTTCATTCCCCTCCACATCCCCCTCCCACCCCCTCTTCATTCCCCTCCACCACCCCTCCCTCCCCCTTTTCGTTCCCCTCCACCTCCCCCTCCCTCCCCTCTTCATTCCCCTCCACCTCCCCCTCCCTCCCCCTCCTCATTCCCCTACGACTCCCCCTCCCTCCCCCTCTTCATTCTCCTCCACCACCAGCTCCCTCCCCTTCTTCTTTCTCCTCCACCACCCCCTCCCTCCCCCTCTTCATTCCCCTCCACCACCCCCCTCCCTCCCCCCTCATCATTCCCCTCCACCATCCCCTCCCTCCGCCTCTTCATTCTCCACCACCACTCCCTCCCTCCCCCTCTTCATTCCCCTCCACCACCCCCTCCCTCCGCCTCATAATTCCCCTCCACCACTCCCACCCTCCCACTCTTCATTCCCCTCCACCATCCCCTCCCTCCCTCTCTTCTTTCTCCTCCACCACCCACACCCTCCCCCTCTTCATTCTCCTCCACCACTCCCTCCCTTCCTCTCTTCATTCCCCTCCACCATCCCCTCCCTCCCCCTCTTCTTTCTCCTCCACCACCCCCACCCTCCCCCTCTTCTTTCCACCCCACCCCCACACCCACCCCCACTTCATTCCCCTCCACCACCCCCTCCCTCCGCCTCATCATTCCCCTCCACCACTCCCTCCCTCCCCCTCCTCATTCCACTCCACCACCCCCTCCCTCCCCCTCTTCATTCCACTCCACCACCCCCTCCATAACCCTCTTAATTCCACTCCACCACCCCCTCCCTCCCCCTCTTCATTCCACTCCACCACCCCCTCCATCACCCTCTTAATTCCACTCCACCACCCCATCCCTCCCCCTCTTCATTCTCCTCCACCACCCCTCCCTCCCTCTCTTCATTCCCATCCAACACCCCCTCCTTCCTTCTCTTCATTCCCCTCCACCTACCCCTCCCTCCCCCTCTTCATTCCCCTCCTCCTCCCACTCCCTCCCCCTCTTCATTCCCATCCAACACCCCCTCCTTCCTTCTCTTCATTCCACTCCACCACCCCCTCCATAACCCTCTTAATTCCACTCCACCAACCCCTCCCTCCCTCTCTTCATTCCCCTCCACCTCCACTTCCTAACCCTCTTCATTCCCATCCACCACTCCCTCCCTCCCTCTCTTCATTCCCCTCCACCATCCCCTCCCTCCCCCTCTTCATTCTCCACCACCACCCCCACCCTCCCCCTCTTCATTCCCCTCCACCACCCCCCTCCCTCCGCCTCATCATTCCTTCCACCACTCCCTCCCTCCCTCTCTTCATTCCCCTCCCACCACCCCCCTCCCTCCGCCTCATCATTCCCCTCCACCACTCCCTCCCTCCCCCTCTTCTTCTCCTCCACCACCCACACCCTCCCCCTCTTCATTCCCCTCCACCAACCACTCCCTCCCCCTCTTCATTCCACTCCAACTCCCCCTCCCTCCATTCCCTTCCACCAACCAGTCCCTCCCCATCTTCATTCTCCTCCACCTCCCCCTCTCTCCCCCTCTTCATTCCCCTCCGCCTCCCCCTCCCTCCCCCTCTTCATTCCCCTACACATCCCCCTCCCTCTCCCTCTCCATTCCCCTCCAGATCCCCTTCTCTCCCCATCTTCATTCTACTCCACCACCCACACCCTTCCCCTCTTCATTCCCCTCCACCTGCCCCTCCCTCCCCATCTTCATTCTCCTGCACCACCCCCTCCCTCCACCTCTTCATTCCCCTCCACCAACCCCTCCCTCCACCTCTTCATTCCCCTACACATCCCCCTCCCTCTCCCTCTCCATTCCCCTCCAGCTCCCCCTCACTCCCCCTCTTCATACCCCTCCACCACCCCCTCCCTCCCCCTCTTCATTCCCATCCACCTCCCCCTCCCTCCCCATCTTCATTCCCCTCCACCACTCCCTCCCTCCCCCTCTTCATTCCCCTCAAGCTCCCCCTCCCTCCCCCTCTTCATTATTCACCAAGCCCTTCCTGCCCCTCTTCATTCCACTCCACCTCACCTCCCTCCCCCTCTTCATTCCCCTCCACCTCCTCTCCCTCCCCCTCTTCATTCCCATCCACCTCCCCACCATCCTCCTCTTCTTTCCCCCTCCACCACCCCTCGCTCCGCCTCTTCATTCCCCTCCACCACTCACTCCTTCCCCCTCTTCATTCCCCTCCACCACCACCTCCCTCCCCCTTTGCATTTTCCTCCACCACCCCATCCCGCCCCCTCTCTTTCTCCTCTACCACCCACTCCCTCCCCCTTTTCATTCCCATCCAACACCACCACCCTCCCCCACTTTATTCCCCTCCACCACCCCTCCCTCCCCCTTCATTCATCTCCACCTCCCCCTCCCTCCATTATCCATCACCAACCCCTCCTCCCCCTCTTCATTCCCCTCCTCCTCCCCCTCCCTCCCCCTCTTCATTCCCATCCAACACCCCCCTCCTTCCTTCTCTTCATTCCCCTCCACCTACCCCTCCCTCCCCTCTTCATTTTCCTCCACCACCCCCTCTCTCCCCCTCTTCATTCCCATCCTCCTCCCCCTCCCTCCCCCATCTTCATTCCCCTCCACAAACCCCTCCTTCCCCTCTTCATTCCCCTCCACCACCCCTGCCTCCCTCTCTTCATTCCCCTCAAGCTCCCCCTCCCTCACCTTCTTCATTCTTCACCAAGCCCTTCCTGCCCCTCTTCATTCCACTCCACCTCCCCCTCCCTCCCTCTCTTCATTCCCCTCCACCTCCACTCCCTCCCCCTCTTCATTCCCATCCACCTCCCCCACCCTCCTACTCTTCATTCCCCTCCACCACCTCCTCCCTCCCCCTCTTCATTCCCCTCCACCACTCCCTCCCTCCCTCTCTTCATTCCCCTCCACCATCCCCTCCCTCCCCCTCTTCATTCTCCACCACCACCCCCACCCTCCCCCTCTTCTTTCTCCTCCACCACCCCCTCCCACCCCCTCTTCATTCTCCACCACCACCCCCACCCTCCCCCTCTTCTTTCTCCTCCACCACCCCCTCCCTCCCCCTCTTCATTCCCCTCCACCACCCCCTCCCTCCGCCTCTTCATTCCCCTCCACCACTCCCTCCCTCCCCCGCTTCTTTCTCCTCCACCACCCACACCCTCCCCCTCTTCATTCCCCTCCACCAACCACTCCCTCCCCCTCTTCATACCCCTACACATCCCCCTCCCTCTCCCTCTCCATTCCCCTCCAGCTCCCCTTCTCTCCCCATCTTCATTCTACTCCACCACCCACACCCTTCCCCTCTTCATTCCCCTCCACCTGCCCCTCCCTCCCCATCTTCATTCTCCTGCACCACCCCCTCCCTCCACCTCTTCATTCCCCTCCACCAACCCCTCCCTCCACCTCTTCATTCCCCTACACATCCCCCTCCCTCTCCCTCTCCATTCCCCTCCAGCTCCCCCTCACTCCCCCTCTTCATACCCCTCCAGCACCCCCTCCCTCCCCCTCTTCATTCCCATCCACCTCCCCCTCCCTCCCCATCTTCATTCCCCTCCACCACTCCCTCCCTCCCCCTCTTCATTCCCATCCTCCTCCCCCTCCCTCCCCATCTTCATTCCCCTCCACAACCCTCTCCCTCCCACTCATAATTCCCCTCCACACCCCCTGCCTCCCTCTCTTCATTCCCCTCAAGCTCCCCCTCCCTCCCCCTCTTCATTATTCACCAAGACCTTCCTGCCCCTCTTCATTCCACTCCACCTCCCCTCCCTCCCTCTCTTCATTCCCCTCCACCTCCTCTCCCTCCCCCTCTTCATTCCCATCCACCTCGCCACCGTCCTCCTCTTCTTTCCCCTCCACCACCCCCTCCCTCCCCCTCTTCATTCCCCTCCACCACTCACTCCTTCCCCCTCTTCATTCCCCTCCACCACCACCTCCCTCCCCCTTTGCATTTTCCTCCACCACCCCATCCCGCCCCCTCTTCTTTCTCCTCTACCACCCACTCCCTCCCCCTTTTCATTCCCATCCAACACCACCACCCTCCCCCACTTTATTCCCCTCCACCACCCCTCCCTCCCCCCTTCATTCATCTCCACCTCCCCCTCCCTCCATTATCCATCACCAACCCCTCCCTCCTCACTTGCATACCCCTCCACCACCCCCTCCCTCCGCATCTTCATTCCCATACACCACCCCCTCCCTCCCTCTCTTCATTTCCCCCAACACCACCCCCTCCCTCCCCCTCTTCATTCTCCTCCACCACCCCCTCCCTCTCTTCATTCCCCAACACAACCCCCTCCCTCCGCATCTTCATTCCCATCCACCACCCCCTCCCTCCCTCTCTTCATTCCCCAACACCACCCCCTCCCTCCCCCTCTTCATTCTCCTCCACCACCCCCTCCCTCTCTTCATTCCCCAACACCACCCCCTCCCTCCGCATCTTCATTCCCATCCACCACCTCCTCCCTCCCCCTCTTTATTCCCCTACACCTCCCCCTCCCTCTCCCTCTTCATTCTCCTCCACCACCCCCTCCCTCTCCATCTTCATTCCCCTCCAGCTCCCCCTCACTCCCCTCTTCATACCCCTCCACCACCCCCTCCCTCCCCCTCTTCATTCCCATCCTCCTCCCCCTCCCTCCCCCTCTTCATTCCCATCCACCTACCCCTCCCTTCCCATCTTCATTCCCCTCCACCACCCCCTCACTCCCCCTCTTCATTCCCCTCCACACCCCCTCCCTCCCCCTCTTCATTCCCCTACACCTCCCCCTCCCTCCCCCTCTTCATTCCCCCCACCACTCCCTCCCTCCCCATCTTCATTCCCATCCTCCTCCCCTCCCTCCCCCTCTTCATTCCCCTCCACCACCCCCTCCCTCCCCCTCTTCATTCCCCTCCTCCACCCCCTCCCTCCTCTCTTCATTCCCCGATACCTCCCCCTCCCTCTGCCTCTCCATTCCCCTCCACCACCCCCTCCCTCCCCCTCTTCATTCCCCTCCACAACCCTCTCCCTCCCCCTCTTCATTCCCCTCCACTTACCCCTCCCTCCCACTCTTAATTCCCCTCCACCACCCCTCCCTCCCCCTCTTCATTCCCCTCCACCACTCACTCCCTCCCCCTCTTCATTCCCCTCCACCACCACCTCCCTTCCCCCTCTGCATTTTCCTCCACCACCCCATCCCTCCCCCTCTTCTTTCCCTTCCACCACCCACTCCCTCCCCCACTTTATTCCCCTCCACCTCCCCCTCCCTCCATTATCCATCACCAACCCCTCCCTCCCTATTTTCATACCCCTCCACCACCCCCTCCCTCCGCATCTTCATTCCCATCCACCTCCCCCTCCCTACACCTCGTCATTCCCCTCCACATCCCCCTCCCACCCCCTCTTCATTCCCCTCCACCACCCCTCCCTCCCCCTTTTCGTTCCCCTCCACCTCCCCCTCCCTCCCCTCTTCATTCCCCTCCACCACCCCCTCCCTCCCCCTCTTCATTCCCATCCACCTCCCCCTCCCTCCCCATCTTCATTCCCCTCCACCACTCCCTCCCTCCCCCTCTTCATTCCCCTCAAGCTCCCCCTCCCTCCCCCTCTTCATTATTCACCAAGCCCTTCCTGCCCCTCTTCATTCCACTCCACCTCCCCTCCCTCCCCCTCTTCATTCCCCTCCACCTCCTCTCCCTCCCCCTCTTCATTCCCATCCACCTCCCCACCATCCTCCTCTTCTTTCCCCTCCACCACCCCTCGCTCCGCCTCTTCATTCCCCTCCACCACTCACTCCTTCCCCCTCTTCATTCCCCTCCACCACCACCTCCCTCCCCCTTTGCATTTTCCTCCACCACCCCATCCCGCCCCCTCTTCTTTCTCCTCTACCACCCACTCCCTCCCCCTTTTCATTCCCATCCAACACCACCACCCTCCCCCACTTTATTCCCCTCCACCACCCCTCCCTCCCCCTTCATTCATCTCCACCTCCCCCTCCCTCCATTATCCATCACCAACCCCTCCCTCCCCCTCTTCATTCCCCTCCTCCTCCCCCTCCCTCCCCCTCTTCATTCCCATCCAACACCCCCTCCTTCCTTCTCTTCATTCCCCTCCACCTACCCCTCCCTCCCCTCTTCATTTTCCTCCACCACCCCCTCTCTCCCCCTCTTCATTCCCATCCTCCTCCCCCTCCCTCCCCATCTTCATTCCCCTCCACAAACCCCTCCCTCCCCTCTTCATTCCCCTCCACCACCCCTGCCTCCCTCTCTTCATTCCCCTCAAGCTCCCCCTCCCTCACCTTCTTCATTCTTCACCAAGCCCTTCCTGCCCCTCTTCATTCCACTCCACCTCCCCCTCCCTCCCGCTCTTCATTCCCCTCCACCTCCACTCCCTCCCCCTCTTCATTCCCATCCACCTCCCCCACCCTCCTACTCTTCATTCCCCTCCACCACCTCCTCCCTCCCCCTCTTCATTCCCCTCCACCACTCCCTCCCTCCCTCTCTTCATTCCCCTCCACCATCCCCTCCCTCCCCCTCTTCATTCTCCACCACCACCCCCACCCTCCCCCTCTTCTTTCTCCTCCACCACCCCCTCCCACCCCCTCTTCATTCTCCACCACCACCCCCACCCTCCCCCTCTTCTTTCTCCTCCACCACCCCCTCCCTCCCCCTCTTCATTCCCCTCCACCACCCCCTCCCTCCGCCTCTTCATTCCCCTCCACCACTCCCTCCCTCCCCCTCTTCTTTCTCCTCCACCACCCACACCCTCCCCCTCTTCATTCCCCTCCACCAACCACTCCCTCCCCCTCTTCATACCCCTACACATCCCCCTCCCTCTCCCTCTCCATTCCCCTCCAGCTCCCCTTCTCTCCCCATCTTCATTCTACTCCACCACCCACACCCTTCCCCTCTTCATTCCCCTCCACCTGCCCCTCCCTCCCCATCTTCATTCTCCTGCACCACCCCCTCCCTCCACCTCTTCATTCCCCTCCACCAACCCCCTCCCTCCACCTCTTCATTCCCCTACACATCCCCCTCCCTCTCCCTCTCCATTCCCCTCCAGCTCCCCCTCACTCCCCCTCTTCATACCCCTCCAGCACCCCCTCCCTCCCCCTCTTCATTCCCATCCACCTCCCCCTCCCTCCCCATCTTCATTCCCCTCCACCACTCCCTCCCTCCCCCTCTTCATTCCCATCCTCCTCCCCCTCCCTCCCCATCTTCATTCCCCTCCACAACCCTCTCCCTCCCACTCATAATTCCCCTCCACACCCCCTGCCTCCCTCTCTTCATTCCCCTCAAGCTCCCCCTCCCTCCCCCTCTTCATTATTCACCAAGACCTTCCTGCCCCTCTTCATTCCACTCCACCTCCCCTCCCTCCCACTCTTCATTCCCCTCCACCTCCTCTCCCTCCCCCTCTTCATTCCCATCCACCTCGCCACCGTCCTCCTCTTCTTTCCCCTCCACCACCCCCTCCCTCCCCCTCTTCATTCCCCTCCACCACTCACTCCTTCCCCCTCTTCATTCCCCTCCACCACCACCTCCCTCCCCCTTTGCATTTTCCTCCACCACCCCATCCCGCCCCCTCTTCTTTCTCCTCTACCACCCACTCCCCATCACCCCACCTTTTCATTCCCATCCAACACCACCACCCTCCCCCACTTTATTCCCCTCCACCACCCCTCCCTCCCCCCTTCATTCATCTCCACCTCCCCCTCCCTCCATTATCCATCACCAACCCCTCCCTCCCCACTTGCATACCCCTCCACCACCCCCTCCCTCCGCATCTTCATTCCCATACACCACCCCCTCCTCCCTCTCTTCATTCCCCAACACCACCCCCCTCCCTCCCCCTCTTCATTCTCCTCCACCACCCCCTCCCTCTCTTCATTCCCCAACACAACCCCCTCCCTCCGCATCTTCATTCCCATCCACCACCCCCTCCCTCCCTCTCTTCATTCCCCAACACCACCCCCTCCCTCCCCCTCTTCATTCTCCTCCACCACCCCCTCCCTCTCTTCATTCCCCAACACCACCCCCTCCCTCCGCATCTTCATTCCCATCCACCACCTCCTCCCTCCCCCTCTTTATTCCCCTACACCTCCCCCTCCCTCTCCCTCTTCATTCTCCTCCACCACCCCCTCCCTCTCCATCTTCATTCCCCTCCAGCTCCCCCTCACTCCCCTCTTCATACCCCTCCACCACCCCCTCCCTCCCCCTCTTCATTCCCATCCTCCTCCCCCTCCCTCCCCCTCTTCATTCCCATCCACCTACCCCTCCCTTCCCATCTTCATTCCCCTCCACCACCCCCTCACTCCCCCCTCTTCATTCCCCTCCACACCCCCTCCCTCCCCCTCTTCATTCCCCTACACCTCCCCCTCCCTCCCCCTCTTCATTCCCCCCACCACTCCCTCCCTCCCCATCTTCATTCCCATCCTCCTCCCCTCCCTCCCCCTCTTCATTCCCCTCCACCACCCCCTCCCTCCCCCTCTTCATTCCCTCCTCCACCCCCTCCCTCCTCTCTTCATTCCCCGATACCTCCCCCTCCCTCTGCCTCTCCATTCCCCTCCACCACCCCCCTCCCTCCCCCTCTTCATTCCCCTCCACAACCCTCTCCCTCCCCCTCTTCATTCCCCTCCACTTACCCCTCCCTCCCACTCTTAATTCCCCTCCACCACCCCTCCCTCCCCCTCTTCATTCCCCTCCACCACTCACTCCCTCCCCCTCTTCATTCCCCTCCACCACCACCTCCCTTCCCCCTCTGCATTTTCCTCCACCACCCCATCCCTCCCCCTCTTCTTTCTCTTCCACCACCCACTCCCTCCCCCACTTTATTCCCCTCCACCTCCCCCTCCCTCCATTATCCATCACCAACCCCTCCCTCCCTATTTTCATACCCCTCCACCACCCCCTCCCTCCGCATCTTCATTCCCATCCACCTCCCCCTCCCTACACCTCGTCATTCCCCTCCACCACTCCGTCCCTCCCCTCTTCATTCCCCTCCACCACCACCTCAGTCCCCCTCTTCATTCTCCTCCACCACCCCCTCCCTCCCCCTATTCATTCACCTCCACCACCCACTCCTTTCCTCTCTTCATTCACCTCCCCCTCCCCCTCCCTCCCCCTCTTCTTTCCCCTCCACCTCCCACTCCCTCCTCCTCTTCATTCCCCTCCACATCCCCCTCCCACCCCCTCTTCATTCCCCTCCACCACCCCTCCCTCCCCCTTTTCGTTCCCCTCCACCTCCCCCTCCCCTCCCCTCTTCATTCCCCTCCACCACCCCCTCCCTCCCCCTCTTCATTCCCATCCACCTCCCCCTCCCTCCCCATCTTCATTCCCCTCCACCACTCCCTCCCTCCCCCTCTTCATTCCCCTCAAGCTCCCCCCTCCCTCCCCCTCTTCATTATTCACCAAGCCCTTCCTGCCCCTCTTCATTCCACTCCACCTCCCCTCCCTCCCCCTCTTCATTCCCCTCCACCTCCTCTCCCTCCCCCTCTTCATTCCCATCCACCTCCCCACCATCCTCCTCTTCTTTCCCCTCCACCACCCCTCGCTCCGCCTCTTCATTCCCCTCCACCACTCACTCCTTCCCCCTCTTCATTCCCCTCCACCACCACCTCCCTCCCCCTTTGCATTTCCTCCACCACCCCATCCCGCCCCCTCTTCTTTCTCCCTCTACCACCCACTCCCTCCCCCTTTTCATTCCCATCCAACACCACCACCCTCCCCCACTTTATTCCCCTCCACCACCCCTCCCTCCCCCTTCATTCATCTCCACCTCCCCCTCCCTCCATTATCCATCACCAACCCCTCCCTCCCCCTCTTCATTCCCCTCCTCCTCCCCCTCCCTCCCCCTCTTCATTCCCATCCAACACCCCCTCCTTCCTTCTCTTCATTCCCCTCCACCTACCCCTCCCTCCCCTCTTCATTTTCCTCCTCCACCCCCTCTCTCCCCCTCTTCATTCCCATCCTCCTCCCCCTCCCTCCCCATCTTCATTCCCCTCCACAAACCCCTCCCTCCCCTCTTCATTCCCCTCCACCACCCCTGCCTCCCTCTCTTCATTCCCCTCAAGCTCCCCCTCCCTCACCTTCTTCATTCTTCACCAAGCCCTTCCTGCCCCTCTTCATTCCACTCCACCTCCCCCTCCCTCCCGCTCTTCATTCCCCTCCACCTCCACTCCCTCCCCCTCTTCATTCCCATCCACCTCCCCCACCCTCCTACTCTTCATTCCCCTCCACCACCTCCTCCCTCCCCTCTTCATTCCCCTCCACCACTCCCTCCCTCCCTCTCTTCATTCCCCTCCACATCCCCTCCCTCCCCCTCTTCATTCTCCACCACCACCCCCACCCTCCCCCTCTTCTTTCTCCTCCACCACCCCCTCCCACCCCCTCTTCATTCTCCACCACCACCCCCACCCTCCCCCTCTTCTTTCTCCTCCACCACCCCCTCCCTCCCCCTCTTCATTCCCCTCCACCACCCCCTCCCTCCGCCTCTTCATTCCCCTCCACCACTCCCTCCCTCCCCCTCTTCTTTCTCCTCCACCACCCACACCCTCCCCCTCTTCATTCCCCTCCACCAACCACTCCCTCCCCCTCTTCATACCCCTACACATCCCCCTCCCTCTCCCTCTCCATTCCCCTCCAGCTCCCCTTCTCTCCCCATCTTCATTCTACTCCACCACCCACACCCTTCCCCTCTTCATTCCCCTCCACCTGCCCCTCCCTCCCCATCTTCATTCTCCTGCACCACCCCCTCCCTCCACCTCTTCATTCCCCTCCACCAACCCCTCCCTCCACCTCTTCATTCCCCTACACATCCCCCTCCCTCTCCCTCTCCATTCCCCTCCAGCTCCCCCTCACTCCCCCTCTTCATACCCCTCCAGCACCCCCTCCCTCCCCCTCTTCATTCCCATCCACCTCCCCCTCCCTCCCCATCTTCATTCCCCTCCACCACTCCCTCCCTCCCCCTCTTCATTCCCATCCTCCTCCCCCTCCCTCCCCATCTTCATTCCCCTCCACAACCCTCTCCCTCCCACTCATAATTCCCCTCCACACCCCCTGCCTCCCTCTCTTCATTCCCCTCAAGCTCCCCCTCCCTCCCCCTCTTCATTATTCACCAAGACCTTCCTGCCCCTCTTCATTCCACTCCACCTCCCCTCCCTCCCACTCTTCATTCCCCTCCACCTCCTCTCCCTCCCCCTCTTCATTCCCATCCACCTCGCCACCGTCCTCCTCTTCTTTCCCCTCCACCACCCCCCTCCCTCCCCCTCTTCATTCCCCTCCACCACTCACTCCTTCCCCCTCTTCATTCCCCCTCCACCACCACCTCCCTCCCCCTTTGCATTTTCCTCCACCACCCCATCCCGCCCCCTCTTCTTTCTCCTCTACCACCCACTCCCTCCCCCTTTTCATTCCCATCCAACACCACCACCCTCCCCCACTTTATTCCCCTCCACCACCCCTCCCTCCCCCCTTCATTCATCTCCACCTCCCCCTCCCTCCATTATCCATCACCAACCCCTCCCTCCCCACTTGCATACCCCCTCCACCACCCCCTCCCTCCGCATCTTCATTCCCATACACCACCCCCTCCCTCCCTCTCTTCATTCCCCAACACCACCCCCTCCCTCCCCCTCTTCATTCTCCTCCACCACCCCCTCCCTCTCTTCATTCCCCAACACAACCCCCTCCCTCCGCATCTTCATTCCCATCCACCACCCCCTCCCTCCCTCTCTTCATTCCCCAACACCACCCCCTCCCTCCCCCTCTTCATTCTCCTCCACCACCCCCTCCCTCTCTTCATTCCCCAACACCACCCCCTCCCTCCGCATCTTCATTCCCATCCACCACCTCCTCCCTCCCCCTCTTTATTCCCCTACACCTCCCCCTCCCTCTCCCTCTTCATTCTCCTCCACCACCCCCCTCCCTCTCCATCTTCATTCCCCTCCAGCTCCCCCTCACTCCCCTCTTCATACCCCTCCACCACCCCCTCCCTCCCCCCTCTTCATTCCCATCCTCCTCCCCCTCCCTCCCCCTCTTCATTCCCATCCACCTACCCCTCCCTTCCCATCTTCATTCCCCTCCACCACCCCCTCACTCCCCCTCTTCATTCCCCTCCACACCCCCTCCCTCCCCCTCTTCATTCCCCTACACCTCCCCCTCCCTCCCCCTCTTCATTCCCCCCACCACTCCCTCCCTCCCCATCTTCATTCCCATCCTCCTCCCCTCCCTCCCCCTCTTCATTCCCCTCCACCACCCCCCTCCCTCCCCCTCTTCATTCCCCTCCTCCACCCCCTCCCTCCTCTCTTCATTCCCGATACCTCCCCCTCCCTCTGCCTCTCCATTCCCCTCCACCACCCCCCTCCCTCCCCCTCTTCATTCCCCTCCACAACCCTCTCCCTCCCCCTCTTCATTCCCCTCCACTTACCCCTCCCTCCCACTCTTAATTCCCCTCCACCACCCCTCCCTCCCCCTCTTCATTCCCCTCCACCACTCACTCCCTCCCCCTCTTCATTCCCCTCCACCACCACCTCCCTTCCCCCCTCTGCATTTTCCTCCACCACCCCATCCCTCCCCCTCTTCTTTCTCTTCCACCACCCACTCCCTCCCCCACTTTATTCCCCTCCACCTCCCCCTCCCTCCATTATCCATCACCAACCCCTCCCTCCCTATTTTCATACCCCTCCACCACCCCCTCCCTCCGCATCTTCATTCCCATCCACCTCCCCCTCCCTACACCTCGTCATTCCCCTCCACCACTCCGTCCCTCCCCTCTTCATTCCCCTCCACCACCACCTCAGTCCCCCTCTTCATTCTCCTCCACCACCCCCTCCCTCCCCCTCTTCATTCCCCTCCACCACTCACTCCTTCCCCCTCTTCATTCCCCTCCACCACCACCTCCCTCCCCCTTTGCATTTTCCTCCACCACCCCATCCCGCCCCCTCTTCTTTCTCCTCTACCACCCACTCCCTCCCCCTTTTCATTCCCATCCAACACCACCACCCTCCCCCACTTTATTCCCCTCCACCACCCCTCCCTCCCCCTTCATTCATCTCCACCTCCCCCTCCCTCCATTATCCATCACCAACCCCTCCCTCCCCCTCTTCATTCCCCTCCTCCTCCCCCTCCCTCCCCCTCTTCATTCCCATCCAACACCCCCTCCTTCCTTCTCTTCATTCCCCTCCACCTACCCCTCCCTCCCCTCTTCATTTTCCTCCACCACCCCCTCTCTCCCCCTCTTCATTCCCATCCTCCTCCCCCTCCCTCCCCATCTTCATTCCCCTCCACAAACCCCTCCCTCCCCTCTTCATTCCCCTCCACCACCCCTGCCTCCCTCTCTTCATTCCCCTCAAGCTCCCCCTCCCTCACCTTCTTCATTCTTCACCAAGCCCTTCCTGCCCCTCTTCATTCCACTCCACCTCCCCCTCCCTCCCTCTCTTCATTCCCCTCCACCTCCACTCCCTCCCCCTCTTCATTCCCATCCACCTCCCCCACCCTCCTACTCTTCATTCCCCTCCACCACCTCCTCCCTCCCCCTCTTCATTCCCCTCCACCACTCCCTCCCTCCCTCTCTTCATTCCCCTCCACCATCCCCTCCCTCCCCCTCTTCATTCTCCACCACCACCCCCACCCTCCCCCTCTTCTTTCTCCTCCACCACCCCCTCCCACCCCCTCTTCATTCTCCACCACCACCCCCACCCTCCCCCTCTTCTTTCTCCTCCACCACCCCCTCCCTCCCCCTCTTCATTCCCCTCCACCACCCCCTCCCTCCGCCTCTTCATTCCCCTCAACCACTCCCTCCCTCCCCCGCTTCTTTCTCCTCCACCACCCACACCCTCCCCCTCTTCATTCCCCTCCACCAACCACTCCCTCCCCCTCTTCATACCCCTACACATCCCCCTCCCTCTCCCTCTCCATTCCCCTCCAGCTCCCCTTCTCTCCCCATCTTCATTCTACTCCACCACCCACACCCTTCCCCTCTTCATTCCCCTCCACCTGCCCCTCCCTCCCCATCTTCATTCTCCTGCACCACCCCCTCCCTCCACCTCTTCATTCCCCTCCAAAAACCCCTCCCTCCACCTCTTCATTCCCCTACACATCCCCCTCCCTCTCCCTCTCCATTCCCCTCCAGCTCCCCCTCACTCCCCCTCTTCATACCCCTCCAGCACCCCCTCCCTCCCCCTCTTCATTCCCATCCACCTCCCCCTCCCTCCCCATCTTCATTCCCCTCCACCACTCCCTCCCTCCCCCTCTTCATTCCCATCCTCCTCCCCCTCCCTCCCCATCTTCATTCCCCTCCACAACCCTCTCCCTCCCACTCATAATTCCCCTCCACACCCCCTGCCTCCCTCTCTTCATTCCCCTCAAGCTCCCCCTCCCTCCCCCTCTTCATTATTCACCAAGACCTTCCTGCCCCTCTTCATTCCACTCCACCTCCCCTCCCTCCCTCTCTTCATTCCCCTCCACCTCCTCTCCCTCCCCCTCTTCATTCCCATCCACCTCGCCACCGTCCTCCTCTTCTTTCCCCTCCACCACCCCCTCCCTCCCTCTCTTCATTCCCCTCCACCACTCACTCCTTCCCCCTCTTCATTCCCCTCCACCACCACCTCCCTCCCCCTTTGCATTTTCCTCCACCACCCCATCCCGCCCCCTCTTCTTTCTCCTCTACCACCCACTCCCTCCCCCTTTTCATTCCCATCCAACACCACCACCCTCCCCCACTTAATTCCCCTCCACCACCCCTCCCTCCCCCCTTCATTCATCTCCACCTCCCCCTCCCTCCATTATCCATCACCAACCCCTCCCTCCTCACTTGCATACCCCTCCACCACCCCCTACCTCCGCATCTTCATTCCCATCCACCACCCCCTCCCTCCCTCTCTTCATTCCCCAACACCACCCCCTCCCTCCCCCTCTTCATTCTCCTCCACCACCCCCTCCCTCTCTTCATTCCCCAACACCACCCCCTCCCTCCGCATCTTCATTCCCATCCACCACCTCCTCCCTCCCCCTCTTTATTCCCCTACACCTCCCCCTCCCTCTCCCTCTTCATTCTCCTCCACCACCCCCTCCCTCTCCATCTTCATTCCCCTCCAGCTCCCCCTCACTCCCCTCTTCATACCCCTCCACCACCCCCTCCCTCCCCCTCTTCATTCCCATCCTCCTCCCCCTCCCTCCCCCTCTTCATTCCCATCCACCTACCCCTCCCTTCCCATCTTCATTCCCCTCCACCACCCCCTCACTCCCCCTCTTCATTCCCCTCCACACCCCCTCCCTCCCCCTCTTCATTCCCCTACACCTCCCCCTCCCTCCCCCTCTTCATTCCCCCCACCACTCCCTCCCTCCCCATCTTCATTCCCATCCTCCTCCCCTCCCTCCCCCTCTTCATTCCCCTCCACCACCCCCTCCCTCCCCCTCTTCATTCCCCTCCTCCACCCCCTCCCTCCTCTCTTCATTCCCCGATACCTCCCCCTCCCTCTGCCTCTCCATTCCCCTCCACCACCCCCTCCCTCCCCCTCTTCATTCCCCTCCACAACCCTCTCCCTCCCCCTCTTCATTCCCCTCCACTTACCCCTCCCTCCCACTCTTAATTCCCCTCCACCACCCCTCCCTCCCCCTCTTCATTCCCCTCCACCACTCACTCCCTCCCCCTCTTCATTCCCCTCCACCACCACCTCCCTTCCCCCTCTGCATTTTCCTCCACCACCCCATCCCTCCCCCTCTTCTTTCTCTTCCACCATCACCAACCCCTCCCTCCCTATTTTCATACCCCTCCACCACCCCCTCCCTCCGCATCTTCATTCCCATCCACCTCCCCCTCCCTACACCTCGTCATTCCCCTCCACCACTCCGTCCCTCCCCTCTTCATTCCCCTCCACCACCACCTCAGTCCCCCTCTTCATTCTCCTCCACCACCCCCTCCCTCCCCCTATTCATTCACCTCCACCACCCACTCCTTTCCTCTCTTCATTCACCTCCCCCTCCCCCTCCCTCCCCCTCTTCTTTCCCCTCCACCTCCCACTCCCTCCTCCTCTTCATTCCCCTCCACATCCCCCTCCCACCCCCTCTTCATTCCCCTCCACCACCCCTCCCTCCCCCTTTTCGTTCCCCTCCACCTCCCCCTCCCTCCCCTCTTCATTCCCCTCCACCACCCCCTCCCTCCCCCTCTTCATTCCCATCCACCTCCCCCTCCCTCCCCATCTTCATTCCCCTCCACCACTCCCTCCCTCCCCCTCTTCATTCCCCTCAAGCTCCCCCTCCCTCCCCCTCTTCATTATTCACCAAGCCCTTCCTGCCCCTCTTCATTCCACTCCACCTCCCCTCCCTCCCCCTCTTCATTCCCCTCCACCTCCTCTCCCTCCCCCTCTTCATTCCCATCCACCTCCCCACCATCCTCCTCTTCTTTCCCCTCCACCACCCCTCGCTCCGCCTCTTCATTCCCCTCCACCACTCACTCCTTCCCCCTCTTCATTCCCCTCCACCACCACCTCCCTCCCCCTTTGCATTTTCCTCCACCACCCCATCCCGCCCCCTCTTCTTTCTCCTCTACCACCCACTCCCTCCCCCTTTTCATTCCCATCCAACACCACCACCCTCCCCCACTTTATTCCCCTCCACCACCCCTCCCTCCCCCTTCATTCATCTCCACCTCCCCCTCCCTCCATTATCCATCACCAACCCCTCCCTCCCCCTCTTCATTCCCCTCCTCCTCCCCCTCCCTCCCCCTCTTCATTCCCATCCAACACCCCCTCCTTCCTTCTCTTCATTCCCCTCCACCTACCCCTCCCTCCCCTCTTCATTTTCCTCCACCACCCCCTCTCTCCCCCTCTTCATTCCCATCCTCCTCCCCCTCCCTCCCCATCTTCATTCCCCTCCACAAACCCCTCCCTCCCCTCTTCATTCCCCTCCACCACCCCTGCCTCCCTCTCTTCATTCCCCTCAAGCTCCCCCTCCCTCACCTTCTTCATTCTTCACCAAGCCCTTCCTGCCCCTCTTCATTCCACTCCACCTCCCCCTCCCTCCCGCTCTTCATTCCCCTCCACCTCCACTCCCTCCCCCTCTTCATTCCCATCCACCTCCCCCACCCTCCTACTCTTCATTCCCCTCCACCACCTCCTCCCTCCCCCTCTTCATTCCCCTCCACCACTCCCTCCCTCCCTCTCTTCATTCCCCTCCACCATCCCCTCCCTCCCCCTCTTCATTCTCCACCACCACCCCCACCCTCCCCCTCTTCTTTCTCCTCCACCACCCCCTCCCACCCCCTCTTCATTCTCCACCACCACCCCCACCCTCCCCCTCTTCTTTCTCCTCCACCACCCCCTCCCTCCCCCTCTTCATTCCCCTCCACCACCCCCTCCCTCCGCCTCTTCATTCCCCTCCACCACTCCCTCCCTCCCCCTCTTCTTTCTCCTCCACCACCCACACCCTCCCCCTCTTCATTCCCCTCCACCAACCACTCCCTCCCCCTCTTCATACCCCTACACATCCCCCTCCCTCTCCCTCTCCATTCCCCTCCAGCTCCCCTTCTCTCCCCATCTTCATTCTACTCCACCACCCACACCCTTCCCCTCTTCATTCCCCTCCACCTGCCCCTCCCTCCCCATCTTCATTCTCCTGCACCACCCCCTCCCTCCACCTCTTCATTCCCTCCACCAACCCCTCCCTCCACCTCTTCATTCCCCTACACATCCCCCTCCCTCTCCCTCTCCATTCCCCTCCAGCTCCCCCTCACTCCCCCTCTTCATACCCCTCCAGCACCCCCTCCCTCCCCCTCTTCATTCCCATCCACCTCCCCCTCCCTCCCCATCTTCATTCCCCTCCACCACTCCCTCCCTCCCCCTCTTCATTCCCATCCTCCTCCCCCTCCCTCCCCATCTTCATTCCCCTCCACAACCCTCTCCCTCCCACTCATAATTCCCCTCCACACCCCCTGCCTCCCTCTCTTCATTCCCCTCAAGCTCCCCCTCCCTCCCCCTCTTCATTATTCACCAAGACCTTCCTGCCCCTCTTCATTCCACTCCACCTCCCCTCCCTCCCACTCTTCATTCCCCTCCACCTCCTCTCCCTCCCCCTCTTCATTCCCATCCACCTCGCCACCGTCCTCCTCTTCTTTCCCCTCCACCACCCCCTCCCTCCCCCTCTTCATTCCCCTCCACCACTCACTCCTTCCCCCTCTTCATTCCCCTCCACCACCACCTTCCTCCCCCTTTGCATTTTCCTCCACCACCCCATCCCGCCCCTCTTCTTTCTCCTCTACCACCCACTCCCTCCCCCTTTTCATTCCCATCCAACACCACCACCCTCCCCCACTTTATTCCCCTCCACCACCCCTCCCTCCCCCCTTCATTCATCTCCACCTCCCCCTCCCTCCATTATCCATCACCAACCCCTCCTCCCCACTTGCATACCCCTCCACCACCCCCTCCCTCCGCATCTTCATTCCCATACACCACCCCCCTCCCTCCCTCTCTTCATTCCCCAACACCACCCCCTCCCTCCCCCTCTTCATTCTCCTCCACCACCCCCTCCCTCTCTTCATTCCCCAACACAACCCCCTCCCTCCGCATCTTCATTCCCATCCACCACCCCCTCCCTCCCTCTCTTCATTCCCCAACACCACCCCCTCCCTCCCCCTCTTCATTCTCCTCCACCACCCCCTCCCTCTCTTCATTCCCCAACACCACCCCCTCCCTCCGCATCTTCATTCCCAGCCACCACCTCCTCCCTCCCCCTCTTTATTCCCCTACACCTCCCCCTCCCTCTCCCTCTTCATTCTCCTCCACCACCCCCTCCCTCTCCATCTTCATTCCCCTCCAGCTCCCCCTCACTCCCCTCTTCATACCCCTCCACCACCCCCTCCCTCCCCCTCTTCATTCCCATCCTCCTCCCCCTCCCTCCCCCTCTTCATTCCCATCCACCTACCCCTCCCTTCCCATCTTCATTCCCCTCCACCACCCCCTCACTCCCCCTCTTCATTCCCCTCCACACCCCCTCCCTCCCCCTCTTCATTCCCCTACACCTCCCCCTCCCTCCCCCTCTTCATTCCCCCCACCACTCCCTCCCTCCCCATCTTCATTCCCATCCTCCTCCCCCTCCCTCCCCCTCTTCATTCCCCTCCACCACCCCCTCCCTCCCCCTCTTCATTCCCCTCCACCACCCCCTCCCTCCTCTCTTCATTCCCGATACCTCCCCCTCCCTCTGCCTCTCCATTCCCCTCCACCACCCCCTCCCTCCCCCTCTTCATTCCCCTCCACAACCCTCTCCCTCCCCCTCTTCATTCCCCTCCACTTACCCCTCCCTCCCACTCTTAATTCCCCTCCACCACCCCTCCCTCCCCCTCTTCATTCCCCTCCACCACTCACTCCCTCCCCCTCTTCATTCCCCTCCACCACCACCTCCCTTCCCCCTCTGCATTTTCCTCCACCACCCCCTCCCTCCCCCTCTTCATTCCCCTCCACCTCCCCCTCCCTCCCCCACTTTATTCCCCTCCACCTCCCCCTCCCTCCATTATCCATCACCAACCCCTCCCTCCCTATTTTCATACCCCTCCACCACCCCCTCCCTCCGCATCTTCATTCCCATCCACCTCCCCCTCCCTACACCTCGTCATTCCCCTCCACCACTCCGTCCCTCCCCTCTTCATTCCCCTCCACCACCACCTCAGTCCCCTCTTCATTCTCCTCCACCACCCCCTCCCTCCCCCTATTCATTCACCTCCACCACCCACTCCTTTCCCCTCTTCATTCACCTCCCCCTCCCCCTCCCTCCCCCTCTTCTTTCCCCTCCACCTCCCACTCCCTCCTCCTCTTCATTCCCCTCCACATCCCCCTCCCACCCCCTCTTCATTCCCCTCCACCACCCCTCCCCTCCCCCTTTTCGTTCCCCTCCACCTCCCCCTCCCTCCCCTCTTCATTCCCCTCCACCTCCCCCTCCCTCCCCCTCCTCATTCCCCTCCGACTCCCCCTCCCTCCCCCTCTTCATTCTCCTCCACCACCAGCTCCCTCCCCTTCTTCTTTCTCCTCCACCACCCCCTCCCTCCCCCTCTTCATTCCCCTCCACCACCCCCTCCCTCCCCCTCTTCATTCCACTCCACCACACCCTCCTCCCCCTCTTCATTCCCCTCCACCTCCCCCTCCCTCCCCCTCTTCATTCCCCTCCACCTCCCCCTCCCTCCCCTTCTTCATTCCCCTCCACCTCCCCCTCCCTCCCCCTCTTCATTCCCCTTCAACACATGCTCCCTCCCCCTCTTCATTCCCTTCCACCTCCCCCACCCCCCTCTTCATTCCCCTCCACCTCTACCTCCCTCCCCCTCTGCATTCCACTTTACCACCCCCTCACTCCCCCTCTTCATTCCCCTCCACCTCCCCCTCCCTCCCCCTCTTCATTCCCCTTCACCACCCGCTCCCTCCCCCTCTTCATTCCCTTCCATCTCCCCCTCCCCCCTCTTCATTCCCCTCCACCACCCCCTCCCTCCCCTCTTCATTCCACTCCACCTTCCCCTCCCTCTCCCTCTTCATTCCCCTCCACATTCCCCTCCCTCCCCCCTTCATTCCCCTCCAACACCCCCTCCCTCCGACACTTCATACCCCTCCACCTTGCCCTCCCGCCCCCTCTTCATTCCCCTACCCTCTCCCCACTCCCTTCCACCACTCCCTTCCAATCTCCCCTCCGCCGATCTCACTCTCTCCTTCTACCACACTCCTCCTCCCACTCTCCCCCTCCCTTCTGACCATTTCCCTCCCCCACTCCCCTCTCCAACTCCCCTTCCCCACTCCCTGCCACACTCCCCCTCCCCATCCCCCACTCCCCTCCCCAACCTCCTTCCACACTACCCTCTCCCTCCCCCTCACACTCCCCTCCCCCTCCCACTCCCCTCCCCCTCACCATTACACACACTCCCCTTCCCCTTCCTATTTCCCCACTCCCCATCCTCCACTCCACTTCTGCATTCCCCACTCACCTCCCCTCTCATTCTGCCATTCCCCTCAATGCACCCCTCCCCCACTCGACTCCGGTCCCCACTCCCCTTTCCCCTCCCACATCCCACTCCCCTCCCTCACTCCTATCGTCCACTCCAGTCCCCCACTGCACACTTCGCTCCCCTACACCCCTTGTCCGCAACCTCTCCCCCTCACACCTGGTTTCCCTCCACACTGCCCTCCCCCTCACATCCCCCACTTCCCTCCAACCCCACACTCCCTCTCACCCACACCCATCCGCCACTCCCCTACAACGGCCCTGCCCTCAACTGCCCCTCCCCCACTACCTTCCCCCACTGCCCTCTCTCCCGTCCCTCGTCCCCAACTCCCCTACCCCACTCCCCACTCCTCCACCTCCCCTCCCAAACACCCCTCCCAACTCCTCTGCCAACTCACCTTCACCCCCGCCCCTCCCCCACTCACCTCGCCCATACCCCTGCCCCTCTACCTCCCCCCAACACCCTGCACCCAATCCCCTCCCTCACTACCCTCCCATACCCACCTCACCCCCACTCCCCTGCCCCAAAGACCTACCCACTCCCCGCTCTCCTGCCCCCTCCCCCACTCCCCTCCATCTCCTCCCCCACTGCACTCCCTCCCCTCTCCCACTTCTCTCCCTCCCCTACCATTACCCCACTCCACTCCCAAACACCCCTCCCCTACTCCCCTCCACCCCACTCCACTCCCCCACTCCCATCCTCCACTACCGTCCCCCACTCCCCTCCCCCCTCCCCTCCCACTCTGCCCTCCCCAACTCTCCCCACACTCCCCTACCCCACTCCCATCCCTCAATCACCCTAACCCTAACCCACTCCCGTTCCCCTACACCCTCATTCCAACTCTCCCTCCCCCACATCCCTGCCCTCCCCCACACCCCTGCCCCCCCACATGCCTCACCACTCCCTCCCCTCCACTCCCCTCCCACTCCCAACTGCAAATCCACTCCTCCATTCCCTCCTCCATTCCCCTAACTACCCTCTCCCCACTCCACTCCCCCTCTCCCCTCCCTCCCCAACCCCTCCCCTCACTCCTGTCCCCAATCCCCTCCCCCCACTCCCCTCCCCCACTCCGCCCCCACTCCCCTCCCCCACTCCTCCTACTCCCCTCCCCCACTCCCCTTCCTCAAACGGTTCCCCCAGCCTCTCCCCTCCCCCAAGACCTCCCCTCCCCCACTCCTCTCCCCCACTCACCTACCCCACACCCCACTCCCCTCCGCACTTCCCTCCCCACTCGTCTCCCATCCCTCTACCCCCTCCCCACTATCCTCCTCCACACCCGCTGCCACCATTGCCCTCCCCTCCGCGACTCCCTTCACCTCTCACATATCCCTCCCCTCACAGCCCCCTACTCCACTCCACTTCCTCTCCCACATCTCCCACCGCCCTTCCCTCCCCCACCCCTTCCCAACTCCCCTCCTTTCACCTTCCCCACCTCACACACTCACTCCAATTTCCCCAACCGCCTTCACCCACTCCCCTTTCCTAGTCCCTCCCTAACTCCCACTTCTCTCACCCAGTCCCCTCTCCCATTCCCCTCCCCCACTCCCTCCCCTCACCCCCTCCTCTCCCGCACTCCCCTCCAGCAGAACCCTCCCCACCCCAATCCACTCCCACTCCCCTCCCCACCCCCGAACTCCCCTCCTCTTCCCCACTCCATTCCCCCACTCCCTTCCCTCTCCGACCCCTCGCCTCACTCCTCTCCCCACTCATCTCCCTCACTCCCCTCCCTCCCCAACCCTTACAACCCCAACCCTTACCCCCCAACCCCTCCCTCACTCCCCTCCCCAACACACCTCTCCCACTCCCCTCCCCCACTCTTCTGCCAATCCCACCACTCCTCCCCCACTCTGCCACACTCCCTACCCCCAACCCCTCCCACACTCCCCTCCTCACTCTTCTCTCCCGCCCAACCCACCAACCCCTCCCACCACTCCCCTCCCCTGCTCCCCTCCCCAATTCCCTCCCCTAACCCCCAACTCTCCCCTCCCCCACTCCTCTCCATCACTCCCATCTTTGCTCCCTCACTCCCCTCCTAATATCCTTCCCACATCTCCCTCCCCCACTCCCCTGCCACGTCCCCCACTCCCTCACTCTCATCCTCCACTCCACTCCCCACGCCCCTCTCCAATCCCACTCACCCTCCCCCAATCCCAATCTCCTCCCCCAATCCCACTCACCCTCCCCCAATCTCACTCACCCTCCCCCAATCCCACTCACCCTCCCCAATCCCACTCACCCTCTCCCACTCCACTCCCCACACCCCTCCCCCACTTCCCTCCCTCACCCCTTCCACACCTATCTCACCACTTCCCTCCTTTCCCCACGCCCCTCATGACTCCACTCCCCTTTCCACTACTCCAATTCACACATCCACTCCCCAATCCTCCTCAATCACCTCCACCTCCCCTCTCCCATTCCTCTCTCCACTCTCCTCCCCCATTCCTCATTCCGCCAGCCCATCCCACCCTCCCCTCCCCATTCCCTCCCCCCACCCCCATTCCCTTTCCCCTCTCCTCTCCAACACCCCATCACCGACCCCATCACCTCTCCTCCCCAACATCCCACCCACTTCCCCCTCCCCTCTCCTCCCCAACACCCCCACCCCCTCAACTCCCCTCCCCGACTCCCCTCTCCACTCCCCTCCCCCTCCCCCACTACCCTCCCACATTCCCTTCCCCTCCCCTCCCCCTCCCCCACTCCCCACCACCACGCCCTTCCCCCTCCCCATGCCCACTCTATTCCCCCACTCCCATCCCTCTCCCCTTCCCCCTTCCCCCTTCCCTCTTCCCCCTCCCCAAACCCCTCCACAACACCCACCCCCTACTTCTCATCAGCCTCCCACACTCCGCTCCGCCACTCCCATCTTTCACTACCCTCCCCAACTACCCTCCCACACTACCCTCCACCACTACCCTACACCTCCCCCACTACCCTCCTCGAGTCCCCTTCTTCACTGCCCTGTCCACTCGCCTCCTTTCCCCACTCCACTCCCCTCTCCCCTCCCCCACCACCCTCTGCACACTCACTTGCGTCTCCCAATTCCCTCCCCCTCCCCAATCACCTACTCACCCTCCCCTGCCCCACTCCACTTCCCGTCCCACATCCCCCTCCCCCACTCGCCTCCCCCACTCCCCTTTCCCCTCCCTCCCCCACTCCACCACTTTCCTCCTTCACTCCCATCCGCCACTAGACTCCCCACTCCTCTCCCCTCCCCTACACCCCTTCACTCACAACCCTCTCCCGCTCCCATACCCTCTCCCTCCCCACAACCCTCCCTCTGCCCCACTCACCCTCCCCCACTCCCCTAACGCTCCTCCCCGTTCCCTGCACCCCTTCCCACTGCCCTCACTT
The DNA here is from genome assembly GCF_036365525.1 of Heterodontus francisci. Classification (NCBI taxonomy): domain Eukaryota; kingdom Metazoa; phylum Chordata; class Chondrichthyes; order Heterodontiformes; family Heterodontidae; genus Heterodontus; species Heterodontus francisci. Next base: position 74,898 of record NW_027140174.1, read on the forward strand.
ATTCCCTTCCTGCTCCCCCTCTACCACTCCCATCCCCCTCCCCGCCCTTCCCCCTCCTTCCCCACTCTATTCCCCCACTCCCTTCCATCTCCCCTTCACCCTTCCGCCCTACCCCCTCCCCAATACCCTCCACAACACCCACCCCCTAATTCCCATCGGCCTCCCCCACTCCTCTCCACCATTCCCATCTTTCACTACCCTTCCCACTACCCTCACCCACAACCCTCCACCACTACCCTCCAACACTACCCTACACCTCCCCCACTACCCTCCGCGAGTCCCCTTCTCCACTGCCCTGTCCACTCCACTCCTTTCCCCACTCCACTCCCGTCCCCTCCTCCTCCCCACCACACTCTGCACACTCACTCCCATCTCCCACTCCACCTCCCCCTCCCTCCCCCTCTTCATTCCCCTACACCTCCCCCTCCCTCTCCCTCTTCATTCCCCTCCAGCTCCCCCTCCCTCCCCCTCCTCATTCCCCTCCCCACCCCCTCCCACCCCCTCTTCATTCCCCTCCACCTCCCCCTCCCTCCCCCTCTTCATTTCCCTCCACCTGCCCCTCCCTCTCCCTCTTCATTCCCCCCGCCACTCCCTCCCTCCCCCTCTTCATTCCCATCCTCCTCCCCCTCCCTCCCCATCTTCATTGCCCTCGACAAACCTCTCCCTCGCCCTATTCATTCCCCTCCACCTCCCCCTCCCTCCCACTCTTCATTCCCCTCCACCTCCCCCTCCCTCCCTCACTTCATTCCCCTCCACCTCCCCCTCCCTCCCCCTCTTCATTCCCATCTACCTCCCCCACCCTCCTCCTCTTCATTCCCCTCCACCACCCCCTCCCTCCCCCTCTTCATTCCCCTCCACCACCCCCTCCTTCCCCCTCTTCATTCCCCTCCACCAATCCCTCCCTCCCCCTCTTCATTCCCCTCCACCACCCCTCCCTCCCCCTCTTCATTCTCCTCCATCACTCCCTCCCTCCCCCTCTTCTTTCTCCTCCACCACCCCCTCCCTCCCCCTCTTCATTCCCCTCCACCACCCCCTCCCTCCCCCTCTTCATTCCCCTCCACCAATCCCTCCCTCCCCCTCTTCATTCCGATCCACCACCCCCTCCCTCCCCCTCTTCATTCCACTCCACCTCCCCCTCCCTCCATTCCCCTCCACCAACCCCTCCCTCCCCCTCTTCATTCCCCTCCACCACCCCCTCCCTCCCCCTCTTAATCCCCTCCACCTCCCCCTCCCTCCCCCTCTTCTTTCCCCTCCACGAACCCCTCCCTCCTCCTCTTCATTCCCCTCCACATCCCCCTCCCTCCTCCTCTTCATTCCCCTTCACCACCCCCTCCCTCCCCCTCTTCATTCCCCTCCACCTCCCCCTCCCTCCCCTCTTCATTCCCCTCCACCTCCTCCTCCCTCCCCTCTTCATTCTCCTCCACCACCCCCTCCCTCCCCTCTTCATTCTCCTCCACCTCCTCCTCCCTCCCCCTCTTCATTCTCCTCCACCACCCCCTCCCTCCCCCTCTTCTTTCTCCTCCACCTCCCCCTCCCTCCCCCTCTTCATTCCCCTCCACCTCCCCCTCCCTCCCCCTCTTCATTCTCCTCCTCCTCCCCCTCCCTCCCCCTCTTCATTCTCCTCCACCTCCCCCTCCCTCCCCCTCTTCTTTCCCCTCCACCTCTACCTCCCTCCCCCTCCTCATTCCCCTCCACCTCCCACTCCCGCCCACTCTTCTTTCCCCTGCCCTCTCCCCCACTCCCTTCCCCCACTCCCTTCCACTCTCCCCTCCGCCCATCTCACACTCTCTCCTTCTACCACACTCCTCCTCCCACTCTCCCCCTCCCTTCTGACCATTTCCCTCCCCCACTCTCCTCTCCAACTCCCCTCCCCCACTCTCTGCCACACTCCCCCTCCCCATCCCCCACTCCCCTCCCCAACCTCCTTCCACACTACCCTCTCCCTCCCCCTCACACTCTCCTCCCCCTCCCACTCCCCTCTCCCTCACCATTGCACACCCTCCCCTTCCCCTTCCTATTTCCCCACTCCCCATCCTCCACTCCACTTCCGCATTCCCCACTCACCTCCCCTCTCATTCTGCCATTCCCCTCAATGCACCCCTCCCCCACTCGTCTTCGGTCCCCACTCCCCTTTCCCCTCCCACATCCCACTCCCCTCCCTCACTCCTATCGTCCACTCCAGTCCCCCTCTTCTCACTTCGCTCCCCTACACCCCTTGTCCGCACCCTTTCCCCCTCACACCTAGTTTCCCTCCAAACTCCCCTCCCCCTCACATCCCCCACTTCCCTTCACTCCCACACTCCCTCTCACCCACACCCATCCGCCACTCCCCTCCAACTGCCCTACCCTCAAATGCCCCTCCCCCACTACCTTCGCCCACTACCCTCCGCCACTACCCACGCCACTCAGTCAACTCCCCTCCCCAACTCCCCTCTCTCCCGTCCCTCGTCCCCAACTCCCCTACCCCAATCCCCAATCCTCCACCTCCCCTCCCAAAAACCCCTCCCAACTCCTCTGCCAACTCACCTTCACCCCCGCCCCTCCCCCACTCCCCTCGCCCATACCCCTGCCCCTCTACCTCCCCCCAGCACCCTGCACTCAATCCCCTCCCTCACTACCCTCCCATCCCCACCTCACCCCCACTCCCCTGCCCCAAAGACCTACCCACTCCCCGCTCTCCTGTCCCCCTCCCCCACTCCCCTCCCTCTCCTCCCCCACTGCACTCCCTCCCCTCTCGCACTTCTCTCCCTCCCCTACCATTACCCCACTCCACTCCCAAACACCCCTCCCCTACTCCCCTCCCCTCCACCCCACACCACTCCCCCACTCTCATCCTCCACTACCGGCCCCCACTCCCCTCCCCCTCCCCTCCCACTCTGCCCTCCCCAACTCTCCCCACACTCCCCTACCCCATTCCCGTCCCGCACTCACCCTCACCCTAACCCACTCCCGTTGCCCTGCACCCTCATTCCACCTCTCCCTCCCCCACATCCCTGCCCCTCCCCCACACCCCTGCCCCTCCCCCACATGCCTCACAAACCCCTCCCCTCCACTCCCCTCCCAGTCCGAACTGCAAATCCCCTCCTCCATTTCCCTAACTACCCTCTGCCCACTCCACTCCCCTCACTCCCCAACCCCTCCTCTCACTCCTGTCCCCAAACCCCTCCCGCCACTCCCCTCGCCCACCCCTCCCCCACTCCTCCCACTCCCAACTCCAAATCCCCTCACCCACTCTGCTAACTCCGCGCCGCACTCCCCTAACTTCCCTCTGCCCACTCCATTCCCCATCTCCCCTCCCTCCCCAACCCCTCCCCTCACTCCTGTCCTGAATCCCCTCCCCCACAACCCTCACCCACTCCGCTCACCCGTCCCCCACTCCTCACTCTCCACTCCCCTCCCCCACTCGCCTATCTGCCTCGCCCACTCCGTCTCCCCCACTTCCCTCCACAACTCCCCCTCCCTCGCTCCCCTCCCCACTCCCCTCCTCACCACCCTCCCCCACGCCTCTCCCACAATCCGCTCACCCCTACCCCACTCCTCACTCACCAATTCCCTCCCCAACTCCGCACTCCTCACTCCCCTCCCTAACACCTCTCCCCCTCTCCCTCCCCACTCCCCTCCCGCACACCACGCTCCCCTCCCCCACTCCCCACCCCTCACTCCCCACTCCCCACTCCTCACTCTCCATTCCCCTCACCTCCCCCTCCACTCCCCCACTCCCAACAACCCTCCCCCACTACCCTCCCTAACTCCTCTCCCCCACACCTCTCCCCCACTCCCCTCCCCCACTGCCCCTCCCCGACTCAGCCCTGACCCTCTATCACTGCCCTCCCCCACACCCCACTCCGCACTCCTCACTCCCTACTCCACTCCACACTCCCCCCTTCCACTCCGCCACTCCCCCACTCCCCTCCCCCACTCCCCACTCTCCCACTCCACTCCTCACTCCCCACCCACCCCTCACTCACCACTCCACTCCCCCACTCCTCACTCCTCTCCCCCACTCCCCTCCCCCACTAACCACTCCCCTCCCCAATTACCCACTCCCCAATCCCCTCCCCCACTCCTCACCCCACACCCCCACTCCTCACTTCAATCCCATAAACCCCACTCCCCTCCCACCAACCCCACTCCCCTCACCCACTCCCCACTCCCCTCACCCACTCCCCGCTCCCCTCCCCCACTCCCCACTCCCCTCCCCCTCACCCGACTCCTCACTCCCCACTCCCCTCTCCCACACACGACCCCTCACTCCCCACTCCACTCCCCCACTCCCCCACTCCCCACTTCTCACTCCCTACTCAACTCCACACTCCCCCACTCCCCTCCCCCACTCCCCTCCCCCACTCCCCACTCTCCCACTCCCCACTCCTCACTCCCCTCTCCACTCCTCACTCCCCGACTCCTCACTCCCCACTCCCCCACTCACCTCTCTCCCACACTCCACTCCTCACTCCACACTCCCCTCCCCCACTCCCCTCCCCCACTCCCCTCCCCCACTCCCCACTCTCCCACTCCCCACTCCTCACTCCCCTCTCCACTCCTCACTCCCCGACTCCTCACTCCCCACTCCCCTCTCACCTCTCTCCCACACTCCACTCCCCACTCCCCTCCCCCACTCCCCTCCCCCACTAACAACTCCCCCACTCCCCACTCCTCACTCACCACTCCCCCACTCACCTCTACCCCACTCCCCACTCCTCACTCATCACTCCACTCCCCACTCCTCACTCCCCTCCCCCACTACCCTCCCCCACTCCCCTCCCCCACTTACCACTCCCCTCCCCAACTACCAACTCCCCAATCCATCCCCCACTCCTCACTCCCCTCCCCCACTCCTCACTCCAATCCCATAAACCCCACTCCCCTCCCACCAACCCCACTCCCCTCCCCCACACCCCACTCCTCACGCCCCTCTCAACTCGCCCACTCCCCACTACCCACTTCTCAATCCACTCCCCCACTCCCCACTTCCCACTCCCCACTCAACTCCACACTCCCCCACTCCCCTCCCCCACTCCCCTTCCCCACTCCCCACTCTCCCACTCCCCACTCCTCACTCCCCACTCCACTCCTCACTCTCCCACTCCCCACTCCCCGCTCCAGTCCCCCACTCCTCGCTACCCACTTCTCACTCCTCTCCCCCATTCCCCACTTGTCACTCCCCACTCAACTCCCCACTCCCCCTCCACATTCCCCACTCCACTCCTCACTCACCCACTCGCCACTCCTCACTCCCCACACCTCTCCGCACTCCCCCACTGCCCACTACTCACTCCCCACTCTACTCCTCACTCTCCACTCCCCTCACCCACTCCCCTCTCAACCATCCCTTCCCCAACCCCACTCCCCACTCCTCACTCCACTCCCCACTCCTCCACTCCCCACTCCTCACTCCCCATAACACTCCCCACTACCCCACTGCCCACTCTTCACTCCCAACTCCACACCCAACTCCACACTCCCCTCCCTACTCCTCATTCACGTCACCCACTCACTACTCCCCTACCCCACTCCCCACACCACTATCCCCTCCCCGACTCCTCACTCCCCTCCCTCACTCCACACTCCCATCCCGCAAACCCCACTCCCCTCCCCCACTCCTGTCCCCACCCCCTCCCCCACTCCCCACATGACTCCTCCACACCCCACTCCTCACTCCCCACTCCACTCCCCCACTCCCCACTCCCCCCTTCCCTCCCCAGTCCTCACTCCACTCCCCCCTCCCCCACTCTCCACTCCCGACTCAATTCCCCCACTACCCACTCCCCTATCCCACTCTACACTCCCGTCCCCCACTCCCCTCTCCCACTCTACACTCCTGTCCCCACTCCCCTCTCCCCACTCACCAATCCTCTCCCCCACTTCCCTCCCCCACTTCCACCCCTCTCCTCTTGCCCTCCTTCCCTCTCCCCACAACCACACCCAATCCTTTCCCCACTCTCACTCCTGCGCTCCCTACTCACCTCCCCACAAACCCACCCCCACCCCCACTCCCCCTCCTCACTCCCCTCCCAACTCACCTCCCCATTCCCCCAACCCCACTCCTCCTCACCACTCCCCCACCCACACTCCCCTTCCTTACTCCCCTCCTAACTCACCTCCCCACTACCCCACCCCCACTCCTCCTCCTCACTCCCCTCCCGCACCCTCCACGCCCCTCCCCCACTCCCCCACCCCCACTCCCCCTCCTCACTCCCCTCCCGCACTCCCCACTCCCTTCCCCCACTCCCTTCCCCCACACCACTCCCCCACTCCCCACTCCAGTTTTCACCTCTGCCCTCCTCCACTCCCCTCCCCTCCCCCAATCCTCTCCCCCACTCCCCACTCACCTCCTCCAATCCCCCCCTGCACGCCTCCACTCACCGACAACACACTCCATCTCCCCTCCCCAACTCTCCATTCCCCCACCCCCTCACTCCCCACTCCCCTCCTCTAGTCCCCCCCTGCACGCCTCCATTCCCAACTCACCTCCCGCATGCCCCACACCCCTCCCCCAAAGCCCTCCCACTCCCCCTCTCTCCTCCCACTCTACACCTCTCCCCTCCCCTCCCTCATTCGCCTCCTCTTCCCTCCCCTCCCCCACTCCCCACTCCTGACTCAATTCCCCCACTTCCCACTCTCCACTCCGGGACACCCCTCCCCCACTCCTTTCACCATTCCACTTCCCACTCCCCTATCCCTCACACCTCCTCCACTCACCTCGACCTCTCCCCTCCACTCCCCTCCCCTCTCCCCTCCCCCACTCCACTTCCCACTCCCCTATTCCTCACCCCTCCCCCACTCCCCTCGCCTCTCTTCTCGTCTCCCCTCTGCACTCCTCTTCAAACTTCGCACCCCCACTCTCCTCCCCCTCTCCCATCTTCTCCCATCCCCCACTTCCCTCCCCAACTCCCCTCTCTCCACTTCTCACTCCAACTCCCCTTCGCCACAAGTCTGGATTGAATTGGCTCTTTCCTGATGTGTGAGTGGGACTCAGTACCACTCCAGCTGGTATTAATTAGTGGTCTGGATTCAATTGGCTCTTTCCTGGTGTGTGAGTGGGACTCAGTACCACTCCAGCTGGTATTAATAGAGGTCTGGATTGAATTGGCTCTTTCCTGGTTTGTGAGTGGGACTCAGTACCACTCCAGCTGGTATTAATTAGTGGTCTGGATTCAATTGGCTCTTTCCTGGTGTGTGAGTGGGACTCAGTACCACTCCAGCTGGTATTAATTAGTGGTCTGGATTCAATTGGCTCTTTCCTGGTGTGTGAGTGGGACTCAGTACCACTCCAGCTGGTATTAATAGAGGTCTGGATTGAATTGGCTCTCTCCTGGTGTGTGAGTGGGACTCAGTACCACTCCAGCTGGTATTAATAGAGATCTGGATGGAATTGGCTCTTTCCTGGTTTGTGAGTGGGACTCAGTACCACTCCAGCTGGTATTAATTAGTGGTCTGGATTCAATTGGCTCTTTCCTGGTGTGTGAGTGGGACTCAGTACCACTCCAGCTGGTATTAATAGAGGTCTGGATTGAATTGGCTCTCTCCTGGTGTGTGAGTGGGACTCAGTACCACTCCAGTTGGTATTAATAGAGGCCTGGATTGAATTGGCTCTTTCCTGGTGTGTGAGTGAGGCTCAGTACCACTCCAGCTGGTATTAATAGACGCCTGGATTGAACTGCCTCTTTCTGGTGTGTGTTTGGCATTCAATGCCTCTCCAGCTGGTGTTATTAGAGTCCTGGATTGAATTGCCTCTTTCTTGGTGCGTGAGTTGGACTCAGTCGCAATCCTGCTGGTATTAATAGAGCCAAAACAAGAAATGCTGGATTCACTCAGCAGGTCTGGCAGCATCTGTGGAAAGAGAAGCAGAGTTAACATTTCGGGTCAGTGACCCTTCTTCAGAACTGACAAATATTAGAAAAGTCACAGATTATAAACAAGTGAGGTGGGGGTTGGGCAAGAGATAACAAAGGAGAAGGTGCAGATTGGACCAGGCCACATAGCTGACCAAAAGGTCACGGAGCAAAGGCAAACAATATGTTAATGGTGTTTTGAAAGACAAAGCATTAGTACAGATTAGGTGTGAATATACTGAATATTGAACATCAGCAAGTGCAAACCTGAAGAAAAACAACCTGAAAAAAACAGTGGGTAAGCAAACTGAACAAACTAAGATGAAATGAAATAAATGCAAAGAATGATTGTAAAAAATGTAAGAAGGAATGCAAAATAGGAAGAAAAAATAACTAAAAAAAAAATGGTATTAATAGAGGTTTGGATTGAATTGGCACCATTCAGGTGTTTGAGTGGGGCTCAGTACCACTCCAGCTGGTATTGATAGAGGCCTGAATTGAATTGGCTCTTTACTGGTGTTTGAGTGGGGTTCAGTACCACTCCAGCTGGTATTTATAGAGTTCTGGATTGCATTCTCTTTTTCCTGGTGTGTGAGTGGGACTCAGTCCCACTCCAGCTGGTATTAACAGACGCCTGGAATGAACTGGCTCTTCCTGGTGTGTGAGTGGGGTTCAGTACCACTCCAGCTGGTATTTATAGAGTTCTGGATTGCATTCTCTTTTTCCTGGTGTGTGAGTGGGACTCAGTCCCACTCCAGCTGGTATTAACAGACGCCTGGATTGATCTGCCTCTTCCTGGTGTGTGAGTGGCACTCAATGTCACTCCAGCTGGTATTAATAGAGTCCTGGAATGAACTGGCTCTTTCCTGGTGTGTGAGTGGGACACAGTCCACTTCAAATGTATTTAATAGAGGCGTGGATTGAACTGGCTCTTTCCTGGTGTGTGAGTGGGACTCAAAACAATTCCAGCTGGTATTAATGGAGGTCTGGATAGAATTGGCACTTTCCTGGTGTGTGAGTGGAGGATAATTCCACTCCAGCTGGCATTAATAGAGGCCAGAATTGAATTGGCTCGTTCCTGGTGTGTGAGTGGGACTCAGAACCACTCCAGCTGGTATTATTAGAGGCCTGGATTGAACTGGGTCATTCCTGATGTGTGCGTGGGACTCAGTACCACTCCAGCTGGTATTAATAGAGTCTTGGATTGAATTGGCTCTTTTTGTTGTGTGAGCGAGTCTCAGTACCACTCCAGCTGGTCTTAATAAAGGTTTGCATTGAATTGGCTCTTTTCTGGTATGTGCGTGAGACTCAGTACCACTCCAGCAGATATCAATAGAGCTCTGGATTGAATTGGCTCTTTCCTGGTGTGTGAGTGGGGCTCAGTACCACTCCAGCTGGTATTAAATTAGCCTGGATTGATTTTGCCCTTTCCTGGTGTGTGAGTGGGGCTCAGTACCACTCCAGCTGGTATTAAATTAGCCTGGATTGATTTTGCCCTTTCCTGGTGTGTGAGTGGGACTCAGTACCACTCCAGCTGGTATTAATAGGTGTCTGGATTGAATTGGCTCTTTCCTGGAGTGTGAGTGGGACTCAAAACAATTCCAGCTGGTATTAATAGAGGTCTGGATTGAATTGGCTCTTTCTTGGTGTGTGAGTGGGGATCAGTACCACTCCAGCTGGTATTATTAGAGGCCTGGATTTAAGTGGCTCTTTCCTGGTGGGTGACTGGGGTTCAGTTCCACTCCAGCTGGTATTAATAGAGTCTTGGATTGAATTGGCTCTTTTTGTTGTGTGAGCGAGTCTCAGTACCACTCCAGCTGGTATTATTAGAGGCCTGGATTGAACTGGGTCTTTCCTGATGTGTGCGTGGGACTCAGTACCACTCCAGCTGGTATTTATAGAGGCCTGGAAAGTACTGGCTCTTCCCTGCTGTTTGAGTGTGAGTTGATTCCAGTACAGCTGGTTCTAATAGAGATCTGGATTGAATTGGCTCTTCCCTGGTGTGTGAGTGGGACTCAGTACCACTCCAGCTGGTATTAATGGAGATCAGGATTGAATTGCCTCTTTCCTGGTGTGTGAGTGGGACTCAGTACCACTCCAGCTGGTATTAATGGAGATCAGGATTGATTTGGCTCTTTCTGGTGTGTGAGTGGGACTCAGTACCACTCCAGCTGGTATTATTAGAGACCTGGATCGAATTGCCTCTTTCCTGGTATGTGAGTGAGACTCAGTGCCATTCCAGCTGGTATTAATAGAGGCCTGTAATGAACTGACTCTTCCCTGGTGTGTGAATCGGACTCAGTCCCGCTCCAGCTGGTATTAATAATGGCCAGGAATGAAATGGCTCTTTCCTGGTATGTGAGTGGGACTCAGTACCACTCCAGCTGGTATTAATAGAGGTCTGGATTGAATTGGCTCTTTTCTGGTGTGTGCGTGAGCCTCAGTACCACTCCAGCAGATATTAATAGATGTCTGGATTGAATTGGTTCTTTCCTGGTGTGTGAGTGGGCCTCAGTACCACTCCAGATGCTATTAATAGATGTCTGGATTGCATTGGCTCTTTCCTGGTGTGTGAGTGAGACTCAGTACCACTCTAGCTGGTTTTGAAAGAGGTCTGGATTGCATTGGCTCTTTCCTGGTGTGTGAGTGAGACTCAGTACCACTCCAGCTGGTAATAATGGAAGCCTCGATTGAATTGGCTCTTTCTGGTGTGTGAGTGGGACTCAGTCCCACTTCAGCTGGTATTTATAGAGGCCTGGATTTAAGTAGCTCTTTCCTGGTGGGTGACTGGGGTTCAGTACCACTCCAGCTGGTATTAATAGAGGCCTGGATTGAATTGGCTCTTTCCTGGTGGGTGACTGGGGTTCAGTGCCACTCCAGCTGGTATTAATAGAGGCCTGGATTGAACTGGCTCTTTCCTGATGTGTGTGTGGGTCTCAGTCCCACTCCAGCTGGTATAAATAGAGGCCTGGATTGAATTGGCTCTTTCCTGCTGAATGGGTGGCACTCAGTCCCACTCCAGCTGGTATTAATAGAGGCCTGGATTGAACTGGCTCTTTCCTGATGTGTGTGTGGGACTCAGTACCACTCCAGCTGGTATTAATAGAGGCCTGGATTGAATTGGCTCTTTCCTGGTATGAGTGGGACTCAGTCTCACTCCAGCTCGTATTAATAGAGTCTTGGATTAAACTGGCTCTTTTTTTTTGTGTGAGCGATTCTCAGTACCACTCCAGCTGGTATTATTAGAGGCCTGGATTGAACTGGGTCTTTCCTGATGTTTGCGTGGGACTCAGTACCACTCCAGCTTGTATTTATAGAGGCCTGGAATGTACTGGCTCTTCCCTGGTGTGTGAATGGGACTCTGTACCTCAGCAGCTGGTATTTATAGAGGCCTGGATTTAAGTAGCTCTTTCCTGGTGGGTGACTGGGGTTCAGTACCACTCCAGCTGGTACTAATATTGGTCTGGATTGAATTGACTCTTTCCTGGTGTGTGTGTGGGACTCAGTTCCACTCCAGCTGTTATGAACAGAGGTCTGGATTGTATTGACTCGTTCCTGGTGTGTGTGTGGGACTCAGTTCCACTCCAGCTGGTATTAATAGAGGCCTGGATTGAACTGGCTCTTTCCTGGTATGTGAGTGGGACTCAGTACCACTCCAGCTGTTCCTAATAAAGGTTTGCATTGAATTGGCACTTTCCTGGTGTGTGAGTGAGACTCAGTACCTCTCCAGCTGGTATTTATAGAGGCCTGGATTTAAGTGGCTCTTTCCTGGTGGGTGACTGGGGTTCAGTTCCACTCCAGCTGGTATTAATAGAGGTCTGGATTTAATTGGCTCTTTCCTGGTGTGTGAGTGGGACTCAGTACCACTCCAGCTGGTATTAATAGACGTCTGGATTGAATTGGCTCTTTACTGGTGATTGAGTGGGGCTCAGTCCCACTCCAGCTGGCATTAAGATGTCTGGATTGAATTGGCTCTTTCCTGGTGTATGAGTGGGGCTCAGACCCACTCCAGCTGGTATTTATCGAGGTGTGGATTGAATTGGCTATTTCCTGGTGTGTGAGTGGGGCTCAGTACCACTTCAGCTGGTATTAATAGAGACATGGATTTAATTGACTCTTTCCTGGTGTGTGAGTGGGACTCAGTCCCACTCCAGCTGGTATTAATAGAGGCCTGGATTGAATTGCCTCTTTCCTGGTGTGTGAGTGGGACTAAAAACACTCCAGCTGGTATGAATAGAGGTCTGGATTGAATTGCCTCTTTCCTGGTGTGTGAGTGGGACTCGGTAACACTCCAGCTGGTATTAATAGAGACCTGGTTTGAATTGACTCTTTCCGCGTGTGTGAGTGGGACTCAGTACCACTTCAGCTGGTATTAAGATGTCTGGATTGAATTGGCTCTTTCCTGGTGTGTGAGAGGGGCTCCGTACGCGCCAGCTGGTATTAATAGAGGCCTGGCTTGAATTGGCTCTTCCCTGGTGTGTGAGTGGGACTCAGTTCCACTCCAGCTGGTATTAATAGATGTCTGGATTTTATTGGCTCTTTCCTGGTGTGTGAGTCGGACTCAGTTCCACTCCAGCTGGTATTAATAGAGACCTGGTTTGAATTGACTCTTTCCGAGTGTGTGAGTGGGACTCAGTACCACTCCAGCTGGTATTAATAGAGGACTGGATTGACTTGGATCTTTCCTGGTGTGTGAGTCGGACTCAGTTCCACTCCAGCTGGTATTAATAGAGGACTGGATTGACTTGGATCTTTCCTGGTGTGTGAGTGGGGCTCAGAACCACTCCAGCTGGTGATAATAGAGGTCTGGATTGAATTGGCTCTTTCCTGGTGAGTGAGTGGGGCTCAGTACCACTCCAGCTGGTGTTAATAGAGGTCTGGATTGAATTGGCTCTTTCCTGGTGAGTGAGTGGGGCTCAGTACCACTCCAGCTGGTATTTATCGAGGTGTGGATTGAATTGCCTCAATCCTGGTGTGTGAGTGGGGCTCAGTACCACTTCAGCTGGTATTAATAGAGGCCTGGATTGAATTGCCTCTTTCCTGGTGAGTGAGTGGGGCTCAGTACCACAACAGCTGGTATTAATAGAGGCCTGGATTGAATTGCCTCTTTCCTGGTGAGTGAGTGGGGCTCAGTACCACTCCAGCTGGTATTTATCGAGGTGTGGATTGAATTGCCTCAATCCTGGTGTGTGAGTGGGGCTCAGTACCACTCCAGCTGGTATTAATAGAGGTGTGGATTGAATTGCCTCTTTCCTGGTGTGTGAGTGGGACTCACTACCACTCCAGCTGGTGTTAATAGAGGTCTGGATTGAATTGCCTCCTTACTGGTGATTGAGTTGGACTCAGTCCCACTCCAGCTGGCATTAAGATGTCTGGATTGAATTGGCTCTTTCCTGGTGTGTGACTGGGGCTCCGTACCACTCCAGCTGGTATTTATAGAGGCCTGGATTGACTTGGCTCCTTCCTGGTGTGTGAGTGGGGATCTGTACCACTCCAGCTGGTATTAATAGAGGCCTGGATTGACTTGGCTCCTTCCTGGTGTGTGAGTGGTGCTCAGTCCCACTCCAGCTGGTATTTATCGAGGTGTGGATTGAATTGCCTCAATCCTGGTGTGTGAGTGGGACTCAGGAACACTCCAGCTGCTATTAATAGAGGTCTGAGTTGAATTGCCTCCATCCTGGTGAGTGAGTGGGGCTCAGTCCCACTCCAGCTGGTATTAATAGAGGTCTGGATTGAATTGACTCTTTCCTGGTGAGTGAGTGGGACTCAGTACCACTCCAGCTGGTGTTAATAGAGACCTGGTTTGAATTGACTCTTTCCTAGTGTGTGAGTGGGACTCAGGTCCACTCCAGCTGGTATTAATAGAGGTCTGGATTGAATTGACTCTTTCCTGGTGAGTGAGTGGGACTCAGTACCACTCCAGCTGGTGTTAATAGAGACCTGGTTTGAATTGACTCTTTCCTAGTGTGTGAGTGGGACTCAGGTCCACTCCAGCTGGTATTAATAGAGGTCTAGATTGACTTGGCTCTTTCCTGGTGTGTGAGTGGGACTCAGTCCCACTCCAGCTGGTATTTATCGAGGTGTGGATTGAATTGCCTCTTTACTGGTGAGTGAGTGGGACTCAGTTCCACTCCAGCTGGTATGAATAGAGGCCTGGATTGACTTGGCTCTTTCCTGGTGTGTGAGTGGGACTCAGTCCCACTCCAGCTGGTATTTATCGAGGTGTGGATTGAATTGCCTCTTTACTGGTGAGTGAGTGGGACTCAGTTCCACTCCAGCTGGTATGAATAGAGGCCTGGATTGACTTGGCTCTTTCCTGGTGTGTGAGTGGGACTCAGTTCCACTCCAGCTGGTATGAATAGAGGCCTGGATTGACTTGGCTCTTTCCTGATGTGTGAGTGGGACTCAGTTCCACTACAGCTGGTATGAATAGAGGCCTGGATTGACTTGGCTCTTTCCTGGTGCGTCACTGGGGCTCAGAACCACTCCAGCTAGTATTAATAGATGCCTGGATTGAATAGACTCTTTCCTGGTGTGTGAGTGGGACTCAGTCCCACTCCAGCTGGTATTAATAGAGGTCTGGATTGAATTGGCTCTTCCCTGGTGTGTGAGTGGGGCTCAGTACCACTCCAGCTGGTATTAATAGAGCTATGGATTGAATTGGCTCTTCCCTGGTGTGTGAGTGGGGCTCAGTACCACTCCAGCTGGCATTAAGATGTCTGGATTGAATTGACTCTTTCCTGATGTGTGAGTGGGACTCAGTACCACTCCAGCTGGTGTTAAGGGAGGTCTGGATTGAAATGGCTCCTTCCTGGTGCGTGACTGGGACTCAGTACCACTTCAGCTGGTATTTATAGAGGCCTGGATTGAATTGGCTCTTTCCTGGTGTGTGAGTGGGACTCAGTGCCACTCCAGCTGGTATTAATAGAGACCTGGTTTGAATTGGCTCTTTCCTGGTGTTTGAGTGGGACTCAGTACCACTCCAGCTGGTATTAATAGAGACCTGGATTTAATTGCCTCTTTCCTGGTGTGTCAGTGGGTCTCGGTACCACTCCAGCTGTTATTAATAGAGGTCTGGATTGAATTGGCTCTTTCCTGGTGTGTGAGTGGGGCTCAGTACCACTTCAGCTGGTATTTATAGAGGCCTGGATTGAATTGGCTCTTTCCTGGTGTGTGAGTGGGACTCAGTACCACTCCAGCTGGTATTAATAGAGACCTGGTTTGAATTGGCTCCTTCCTGGTGAGTGAGTGGGGCTCAGTCCCACTCCAGCCGGTATTTATCGAGGTGTGGATTGAATTGCCTCTTTCCTGGTGTGTGAGTGGGACTCAGTACCACTCCAGCTGGTATTAATAGAGGTGTGGATTGAATTGCCTCTTTCCTGGTGTGTGAGTGGGACTCAGTACCACTCCAGCTGGTGTTAATAGAGGTCTGGATTGAATTGCCTCCTTACTGGTGATTGAGTTGGACTCAGTCCCACTCCAGCTGGCATTAAGATGTCTGGATTGAATTGCCTCTTTCCTGGTGTGTGAGTGAGACTCAGTACCACTCCAGCTGGTATTTATAGAGGCCTGGATTGACTTGGCTCCTTCCTGGTGTGTGAGTGGGGATCTGTACCACTCCAGCTGGTATTAATAGAGGCCTGGATTGAATTGGCTCTTTCCTGGTGTGTGAGTGGTGCTCAGTCCCACTCCAGCTGGTATTTATCGAGGTGTGGATTGAATTGCCTCAATCCTGGTGTGTGAGTGGGACTCAGGTCCACTCCAGCTGCTATTAATAGAGGTCTAGATTGACTTGGCTCTTTCCTGATGTGTGAGTGGGACTCAGTCCCACTCCAGCTGGTATTTATCGAGGTGTGGATTGAATTGCCTCTTTACTGGTGAGTGAGTGGGACTCAGTACCACTCCAGCTGGTGTTAATAGAGACCTGGTTTGAATTGGCTCTTTCCTGCTGTGTGAGTGGGACTCAGTACCACTCCAGCTGGTATTAATAGAGGCCTGAATTGAATTGGCTCTTTCCTGGTTTGAGAGTGGGACTCAGTACCACTCCAGCTGGTATTAATAGAGGCCTGAATTGAATTGGCTCTTTCCTGGTTTGAGAGTGGGACTCAGTACCACTCCAGCTGGTGTTAATAGAGACCTGGTTTGAATTGACTCTTTCCTAGTGTGTGAGTGGGACTCAGGTCCACTCCAGCTGGTATTAATAGAGGTCTAGATTGACTTGGCTCTTTCCTGATGTGTGAGTGGGACTCAGTTCCACTCCAGCTGGTATGAATAGAGGCCTGGATTGACTTGGCTCTTTCCTGGTGCGTCACTGGGGCTCAGAACCACTCCAGCTAGTATTAATAGATGCCTGGATTGAATAGACTCTTTCCTGGTGTGTGAGTGGGGCTCAGTACCACTCCAGCTGGCATTAAGATGTCTGGATTGAATTGACTCTTTCCTGGTGTGTGAGTGGGACTGAGTACCACTCCAGCTGGTGTTAAGAGAGGTCTGGATTGAATTGACTCTTTCCTGGTGTGTGAGTGGGGATCAGTACCTCTCCAGCTGGTATTAATAGAGGTCTGGATTGATTTGGCTCCTTCCTGGTGCGTGACTGGGACTCAGTACCACTTCAGCTGGTATTTATAGAGGCCTGGATTGAATTGGCTCTTTCCAGGTGTGTGAGTGAGACTCAGTACCACTCCAGCTGGTATTAATAGAGACCTGGATTTAATTGCCTCTTTCCTGGTGTGTCAGTGGGTCTCGGTACCACTCCAGCTGGTATTAATAGAGGTCTGGATTGAATTGGCTCTTTCCTGGTGTGTGAGTGGGGCTCAGTACCACTTCAGCTGGTATTTATAGAGGCCTGGATTGAATTGGCTCTTTCCTGGTGTGTGAGTGGGACTCAGTACCACTCCAGCTGGTATTAATAGAGACCTGGTTTGAATTGGCTCCTTCCTGGTGAGTGAGTGGGGCTCAGTACCACTCCAGCTGGTATTAATAGAGACCTGGTTTGAATTGGCTCTTTCCTGGTGTGTGAGTGGGGCTCAGTACCACTTCAGCTGGTATTTATAGAGGCCTGGATTGAATTGGCTCTTTCCTGGTGTGTGAGTGGGACTCAGTACCACTTCAGCTGGTATTTATCGAGGTGTGGATTGAATTGCCTCTTTACTGGTGAGTGAGTGGGTCTCAGTACCACTCCAGCTGGTGTTAATAGAGGTCTGGATTGAATTGACTCTTTCCTGGTGTGTGAGTGGGGATCTGTACCACTCCAGCTGGTATTAATAGAGGTCTGGATTGAATTGACTCTTTCCTGGTGTGTGAGTGGGGATCAGTACCTCTCCAGCTGGTATTAATAGAGGTCTGGATTGAATTGACTCTTTCCTGGTGTGTGAGTGGGGATCAGTACCACTCCAGCTGGTATTAATAGAGACCTGGTTTGAATTGGCTCCTTCCTGGTGAGTGAGTGGGGCTCAGTACCACTCCAGCTGATATTAATAGAGACCTGGTTTGAATTGGCTCTTTCCTGGTGTGTGAGTGGGGCTCAGTACCACTTCAGCTGGTATTTATAGAGGCCTGGATTGAATTGGCTCTTTCCTGGTGTGTGAGTGGGGCTCAGTACCACTTCAGCTGGTATTCATCGAGGTGTGGATTGAATTGCCTCTTTACTGGTGAGTGAGTGGGTCTCAGTACCACTCCAGCTGGTGTTAAGAGAGGTCTGGATTGAATTGACTCTTTCCTGGTGTGTGAGTGGGGATCTGTACCACTCCAGCTGGTATTAATAGAGGTCTGGATTGAATTGACACTTTCCTGGTGTGTGAGTGGGGATCAGTACCTCTCCAGCTGGTATTAATAGAGGTCTGGATTGAATTGGCTCTTTCCTGGTGTGTGAGTGGGGCTCAGTACCACTTCAGCTGGTATTTATAGAGGCCTGGATTGAATTGGCTCTTTCCTGGTGTGTGAGTGGGACTCAGTACCACTCTAGCTGTTATCAATAGAGGTCTGGATTGAATTGCCTCCATCCTGGTGAGTGAGTGGGGCTCAGTACCACTCCAGCTGGTATTAATAGAGACCTGGTTTGAATTGGCTCCTTCCTGGTGAGTGAGTGGGGCTCAGTACCACTCCAGCTGGTATTAATAGAGACCTGGTTTGAATTGGCTCCTTCCTGGTGTGTGAGTGGGGCTCAGTACCACTTCAGCTGGTATTTATAGAGGCCTGGATTGAATTGGCTCTTTCCTGGTGTGTGAGTGGGACTCAGTACCACTCCAGCTGGTATTAATAGAGGTGTGGATTGAATTGCCTCTTTACTGGTGAGTGAGTGGGACTCAGTACCACTCCAGCTGGTATTAATAGAGGTGTGGATTGAATTGGCTCTTTCCTGGTGTATGAGTGGGGCTCAGTACCTCTCCAGCTGGTGTTAATAGAGGTCTGGATTGAATTGGCTCTTTCCTGGTGTGTGAGTGGGGCTCAGAACCACTCCAGCTGGTGTTAATAGAGGTGTGGATTGAATTGCCTCTTTCCTGGTGTTTGAGTGGGACTCAGTACCACTCCAGCTGGTGTTAATAGAGGTCTGGATTGAATTGCCTCTTTCCTGGTGTGTGAGTGGGGCTCAGAACCACTCCAGCTGGTGTTAATAGAGGTGTGGATTGAATTGCCTCTTTCCTGGTGTTTGAGTGGGACTCAGTACCACTCCAGCTGGAGTTAATAGAGGTCTGGATTGATTTGGCTCTTTCCTGGTGATTGAGTGGGGCTCAGAACCACTCCAGCTGGCATTAAGATGTCTGGATTGAATTGGCTCTTTCCTGGTGTATGAGTGGGACTCAGTACCACTCCAGCTGGCATTAAGATGTCTGGATTGAATTGGCTCTTTCCTGGTGTGTGAGTGGGACTCAGTACCACTCCAGCTGGCATTAAGATGTCTGGATTGAATTTGCTCTTTCCTGGTGTTTGAGTGGGACTCAGTCCCACTCCAGCTGGCATTAAGATGTCTGGATTGAATTGGCTCTTTCCTGGTGTATGAGTGGGGCTCCGTACCACTTCAGCTGGTATTTATAGAGGCCTGGATTGAATTGGCTCTTTCCTGGTGTGTGAGTGGGGCTCAGTACCACTCCAGCTGGTATTAATAGAGACATGGATTTAATTGACTCTTTCCTGGTGTGTGAGTGGGACTCAGTCCCACTCCAGCTGGTATGAATAGAGGTCTGGATTGAATTGCCTCTTTCCTGGTGTGTGAGTGGGACTCGGTAACACTCCAGCTGGTGTTAATAGAGACCTGGTTTGAATTGACTCTTTCCGCGTGTGTGAGTGGGACTCAGTACCTCTCCAGCTGGTATTAATAGAGGACTGGATTGACTTGGATCTGTCCTGGTGTGTGACTGGGGCTCAGAACCACTCCAGCTGGTATTAATAGATGCCTGGATTGAATTGCCTCTTTCCTGGTGTGTGAGTGGGACTCAGTACCACTCCAGCTGGTATTAATAGAGGTGTGGATTGAATTGCCTCTTTCCTGGTGTGTGAGTGGGACTCAGTACCACTCCAGCTGGTATTAATAGAGGTGTGGATTGAATTGGCTCTTTCCTGGTGTGTGAGTGGGGCTTAGTACCACTCCAGCTGGTATTAATAGAGGTCTGGATTGAATTGGCTCTTTCCTGGTGTGTGAGTGGGGCTCAGTAACACTCCAGCTGGTATTCATTGAGACCGGGATTGAATTGCCTCTTTGCTGGTGTGTGAATGGGACTCAGTACCACTCCTGCTGGTATTAATGGAGGCCTGGATTGAATTGACTCTTTCCTGGTGTGTGAGTGGGACTCAGTACCACTCCAGCTGGTGTTAATAGAGGTCTGGATTGAATTGGCTCCTTACTGGTGATTGAGTTGGACTCAGTCCCACTCCAGCTGGTATTAAGATGTCTGGATTGAATTGGCTCTTTCCTGGTGTGTGAGTGGGGCTCAGTCCCACTCCAGCTGGTATTTATCGAGGTGTGGATTGAATTGCCTCAATCCTGGTGTGTGAGTGGGACTCAGTACCACTTCAGCTGGTATGAATTGAGGTCTGGATTGAATTGGCTCTTTCCTGGTGTGTGAGTGGGTCTCAGTACCACTGCAGCTGGTATTAATAGAGGCCTGGATTGAATTGCCTCTTTCCTGGTGTGTGAGTGGGGCTCAGTACCACAACAGCTTGTATTAATAGAGGTCTGGATTGAATTGGTTCTTTCCTGGTGTGTGAGTGGGACTCAGTACCACTCCAGCTGGTATTAATAGAGGTCTGGATTGAATTGGTTCTTTCCTGGTGTGTGAGTGGGACTCAGTACCACTCCAGCTGGTATTAATAGAGGTCTGGATTGAATTGGTTCTTTCCTGGTGTGTGAGTGGGACTCAGTACCACTCCAGCTGGTATTAATAGAGGCCTGGATTGAATTGGCTCTTTCCTGGTGTGTGAGTGGGGCTCAGTACCACTCCAGCTGTTATTAATAGAAGCTTGGATTGAATTGGCTCTTTCCTGGTGTGTGAGTGGGACTCGGTAACACTCCAGCTGGTATTCATTGAGACTGGGATTGAATTGCCTCTTAGCTGGTGTGTGAATGGGACTCAGTACCACTCCTGCTGGTATTAATGGAGGCCTGGATTGAATTGACTCTTTCCTGGTGTGTGAATGGGACTCAGTACCACTCCAGCTGGTATTAATAGAGGTCTGGATTGAATTGGCTCCATCCTGGTGAGTGAGTGGGGCTCAGTACCACTCCAGCTGGTATTAATAGAGGCCTGGATTGAATTGACTCTTTCCTGGTGAGTGAGTGGGACTCAGTACCACTCCAGCTGGTATTAATAGAGGCCTGGATTGAATTGACTCTTTCCTGGTGAGTGAGTGGGACTCAGTACCACTCCAGCTGGTATTCATAGAGGTCTGGATTGAATTGGCTCCATCCTGGTGAGTGAGTGGGGCTCAGTACCACTCCAGCTGGTATTAATAGAGGCCTGGATTGAATTGACTCTTTCCTGGTGAGTGAGTGGGACTCAGTCCCACTCCAGCTGGTATTAAGAGGTCTGGATTGAATTGACTCTTTCCTGGTGTGTGAATGGGACTCAGGTCCACTCCAGCTGGTATTAATAGAGGCCTGTTTTGAATTGACACTATCCTGGTGTGTGAATGGGACTCAGGTCCACTCCAGCTGGTATTAATAGAGGTCTGGATTGATTTGGCTCTTTCCTGGTGTTTGAGTGGGACTCAGTAACACTCCAGCTGGTATTAATAGAGGTCTGGATTGAATTGGCTCTTCCCTGATGTGTGAGTGGGACTCAGTACCACTCCAGCTGGTATTTATAGAGGGCTGGATTGAATTGCCTCTTTCCTGGTGTGTGAGTGGGACTCAGTACCTCTCCAGCTGGTGTTTATAAGAGGTCTGGATTGAATTGACTCTTTCCTGGTGATTGAGTGGGACTCAGTCCCACTGCAGCTGGTATTAATAGAGGTCTGGATTGAATTGGCTCTTCCCTGGTGTGTGAATGGGACTCAGTTCCACTCCAGCTGGTATTAATAGAGACCTGGTTTGAATTGGCTCTTTCCTGGTGTGTGAGTGGGACTCAGTTCCACTCCAGCTGGTATTAATAGAGGCCTGGTTTGAATTGACTCTTTCCTGGTGTGTGAATGGGACTCAGTTCCACTCCAGCTGGTATTAATAGAGACCTGGTTTGAATTGGCTCTTTCCTGGTGTGTGAGTGGGACTCAGGTCCACTCCAGCTGGTATTAATAGAAGTCTGGATTGAATTGACTCTTTCCTGGTGTGTGAGTGGGACTCAGTACCACTCCAGCTGGTATTAATAGAGGCCTGGATTGAATTTGCTCTTTCCTGGTGCGTGACAGGGGCTCAGTACCACTCCAGCTGGTATTAATAGAGGCCTGGTTAGAATTGACTCATTCCTGGTGTGTGAGTGGGACTCAGTTCCACTCCAGCTGGTATCAAAAGAGGCCTGATTTGAATTGCCTCTTTCCTGGTGTGCGTGTGGGACTCAGTTCCACTCCAGCTGGTATTAATAGAGGCCTGGTTGAATTGACTCTTTCCTGGTGAGTGAGTGGGACTCAGTACCACTCCAGCTGGTGTTAATAGAGGTCTGGATTGAATTGGCTCCTTCCTGGTGAGTGAGTGGGGCTCAGTCCCACTCCAGCTGGTATTAAGAGGTCTGGATTGAATTGGCTCTTTCCTGGTGTGTGAGTGGGACTCAGGTCCACTCCAGCTGGTATTAATAGAAGCCTGGTTTGAATTGACTCTTTCCTGGTATGTGAGTGGGACTCAGTGCCACTCCAGCTGGTATTAATAGAGATAAGGATTGAATTGCCTCTTTCCTGGTGTGTGAGTGGGACTCAGTGCCACTCCAGCTGGTATTAATAGAGGTCTGCATTGATTTGGCGCTTTCCTGGTGTTTGAGTGGGACTCAGTACCACACCAGCTTGTACTCATAGAGGTCTGGATTGAATTGGCTCTTTCCCGGTGAGTGAGTGGGGCTCAGTACCACTCCAGCTGGTATTAATAGAGGTCTGGATTGAATTGGCTCCATCCTGCTGAGTGAGTGGGACTCAGTACCACTCCAGCTGTTATTAATAGACTGGATTGAATTGGCTCCATCCTGGTGTTTGACTGGGGCTCAGTACCACTCCAGCTGGTATTAATAGAGGTCTGGATTGAATTGGCTACTTCCTGGTGAGTGAGTTGGACTCAGTACCACTCCAGCTGGTATTAATAGAGGTCTGGATTGAATTGGTTCCATCCTGGTGAGTGAGTGGGTCTCAGTACCACTCCAGCTGGTATTAATAGAGGCCTGGATTGAATTGGCTCTTTCCTGGTGTGTGAGTGGGACTCAGTACCACACCAGCTGGTGTTAATAGAGACCTGGATTGAATTGGCTCTTTCCTGGTGTGTGAGTGGGGCTCAGTACCACTCCAGCTGGTATTAATAGAGGCCTGGATTGAATTGGCTCTTTCCTGGTGTGTGAGTGGGACTCAGTACCACTCCAGCTGGTGTTAATAGAGGTCTGGATTGAATTGGCTCTTTCCTGGTTTGTGAGTGGGACTCAGTACCACTCCAGCTGGTGTTAATAGAGGTCTGGATTGAATTGGCTCTTTCCTGGTGTGTGAGTGGGACTCAGTACCACTCCAGCTGGTGTTAATAAGAGGTCTGGATTGAATTGGCTCCTTACTGGTGATTGAGTTGGACTCAGTCCCACTCCAGCTGGTATTAAGATGTCTGGATTGAGTTGGCTCTTTCCTGGTGTGTGAGTGGGACTCAGTACCACTCCAGCTGGTATTAATAGAGGTCTGGATTGAATTGGCTCCATCCTGGTGTGTGTGGGGCTCAGTACCACTCCAGCTGGTATTTATCGAGGCCTGGTTTGAATTGACTCTTTCCTGGTGTGTGAGTGGGACTCAGTACCACTCCAGCTGGTATTAATAGAGGTCTGGATTGAATTGGCTCTTTCCTGGTGAGTAAGTGGGGCTCAGTACCACTCCAGCTGGTATTAATAGAGGCCTGGATTGAATTGGCTCTTTCCTGGTGTGTGAGTGGGACTCAGTACCACTCCAGCTGGTGTTAATAGAGACCTGGATTGAATTGGCTCTTTCCTGGTGTGTGAGTGGGGCTCAGTACCACTCCAGCTGGTATCAATAGAGGCCTGGATTGAATTGGCTCTTTCCTGGTGTTTGAGTGGGACTCAGTGCCACTCCAGCTGGTGTTAATAGAGGTCTGGATTGAATTTGCTCCATCCTGGTGAGTGAGTTGGACTCAGTACCACTCCAGCTGGTATTAATAGAGGTCTGGATTGAATTGGCTCCATCCTGGTGAGTAAGTGGGGCTCAGTACCACTGCAGCTGGTATTAATAGAGGTCCGGATTGAATTGGCTCTTTCCTGGTGAGTGAGTGGGGCTCAGTCCCACTCCAGCTGGTATTAATATAGGTCTGGATTGAGTTGGCTCTTTCCTGGTGTGTGAGTGGGACTCAGTACCACTCCAGAGGGTATTTATCGAGGCCTGGTTTGAATTGACTCTTTCCTGGTGTGTGAGTGGGACTCAGTACCACTCCAGCTGGTATTAATAGAGGTCTGGATTGAATTGGCTCCATCCTGGTGTGTGAGTGGGGCTCAGTACCACTCCAGCTGGTATTTATTGAGGCCTGGTTTGAATTGACTCTTTCCTGGTGTGTGAGTGGGACTCAGTACCACTCCAGCTGGTATTAATAGAGGTCTGGATTGAATTGGCTCCATCCTGGTGAGTGAGTGGGACTCAGTACCACTCCAGCTGTTATTAAAAGAGGTCTGGTTTGAATTGGCTCCTTCCTGGTGATGAGTGGGGCTCAGTACCACTCCAGCTGGTATTAATAAAGGACTGGATTGAATTGGCTCTTTCCTGGTGTGTGAGTGGGACTCAGTTCCTCTCCAGCTGGTATGAATAGAGGCCTGTATTGACTTGGCTCTTTCCTGGTGTGTGAGTGGGACTCAGTTCCTCTCCAGCTTGTATTAATAAAGGACTGGATTGAATTGGCTCTTTCCTGGTGTGTGTGGGGGACTCCGTTCCTCTCCAGCTGGTATGAATAGAGGCCTGGATTGAATAGACTCTTTACTGGTGTGTGAGTGGGGCTCAGTACCACTTCTGCTGGTATTTATAGAGGCCTGGATTGATATTTCTCTTTCCTGGTGAGTGAGTGGGACTCAGTACCACTCCAGTCGCTATAGATAGAGCCCTGGATCGAAATGGCTCTTCCCTGGTGTGTGTGTGAGACTCAGTTCCACTCCAGCTGGTATTAATAGAGGTCTGGATTGATTTGGCTCTTTCCTGGTGTGTGAGTGGGACTCAGTCCCACTCCAGCTGGTATTTATCGAGGTGTGGATTGAATTGCCTCTTTCCTGGTGTGTGAGTGGGGCTCAGTACCACTTCTGCTGGTATTTATAGAGGCCTGGATTGATATTTCTCTTTCCTGGTGAGTGAGTGGGACTCAGTACCACTCCAGCTGGTATTAATAGAGGTCTGGATTGAATTGCCTCTTTCCTGGTGTGTGAGTGGGACTCAGTACCACTCCAGCTGGTATTAATAGAGGTCTGGATTGAATTGCCTCTTTCTTGGTGTGTGAGTGGGGCTCAGTACCACTCCAGCTGGTATTAAGAGATCTGGATTGAATTGCGTCTTTCCTGGTGTGTGAGTGGGACTCAGTACCACTCCAGCTGGCATTAATAGAGGCCTGGACAGAATTGCCTCTTTCCTGGTGTGTGAGTGGGGCTCAGTACCTCACCAGCTGGTATTAATAGAGGTCTGGATTGAATTGGCTCTTTCCTGGTGTGTGAGTGTGACTCAGTACCACTCCAGCTGGTATTAATTGAGGCCTGGATAGAATTGCCTCTTTCCTGGTGTGTGAGTGGGACTCAGTACCACTCCAGCTGGTGTTCATGGAGGTTTCGATTGAATTGGCTCTTTCATGGTGTGTGAGTGGGCCTCAGTACCATTCCAGCTGGTATTAATAGAGGCCTGGATTGAACTGGCTCTTTCTGTGTTTGTGAGTGGGACTCAGTACCACTCCAGCTGGTATTAATAGAGGTCTGGATTGATTTGGCTCTTTCATGGTGTTTGAGTGGGACTCAGTACCACTCCAGCTGGTATTAATAGAGGTCTGGATTGATTTGGCTCTTTCCTGGTGTTTGAGTGGGACTCAGTGCCTCTCCAGCTGGTATTAATAGAGGACTGGATTGAATTGGCTCTTTCCTGGTGTGTGAGTGGGACTCAGTACCTCTCCAGCTGGTATTAATAGAGGTCTGGATTGAATTGGCTCCTTCCTGGTGTGTGAGTGGGACTCAGTACCAGTCCAGCTGGTATTAATAGAGGTCTTGATTGAATTGGCTCCTTCCTGGTGTGTGAGTGGGGCTCAGTACCACTCCAGCTGGTAATAATAGAGACCTGGATTGACTTCGCTCTTTCCTGGTGTGTGTGGGGGACTCAGTTCCTCTCCAGCTGGTATGAATGGAGGTCTGGATTGATATTTCTCTTTCCTGGTGTGTGAGTGGGACTCATTTACACTGCAGCTGGTATTTATAGAGGTCTGGATTGATATTTCTCTTTCCTGGTGAGTAAGTGGGACTCAGTACCACTCCAGCTGGTATTAATAGAGGTCTTGATTGAATTGGCTCCTTCCTGGTGAGTCAGTGGGACTCAGTACCACTCCAGCTGGTATTAATAGAGGGCTGGTTTAAATTGACTCTTTCTGGTGTGTGAGGGGGACTCGGTGCCACTCCAGTCGCTATAGATAGAGCCCTGGATCGAAATGGCTCTTCACTGGTGTGTGTGTGAGACTCAGTTCCACTCCAGCTGGTATTAATAGGGGTCTGGATTGAATTGAATCTTTCCTGGTGTGTGAGTGAGACTCAGTTCCACTCCAGCTGGTATTAATAGAGGTCTGGATTGATTTGGCTCTTTCCTGGTGTGTGAGTGGGACTCAGTCCCACTCCAGCTGGTATTTATCGAGGTGTGGATGGAATTGCCTCTTTCCTGGTGTGTGAGTGGGACTCAGTACCACTCCAGCTGGTATTAATAGAGGTCTGGATTGAATTGCCTCTTTCCTGGTGTGTGAGTGGGACCCAGTACCACTCCAGCTGGTATTAATACAGGTCTGGATTGATTTGGCTCTTTCCTGGTGTGTGAGTGGGACTCAGTACCACTCCAGCTGGTATTAAGAGGTCTGGACAGAATTGCCTCTTTCCTGGTTTGTGAGTGGGGCTCAGTACCTCACCAGCTGGTATTAATAGAGGTCTGGATTGAATTGCCTCTTTCCTGGTGTGTGATTTGGACTCAGTCCCACTCCAGCTGGTATGAAGATGTCTGGATTGATTTGGCTCTTTCCTGGTGTGTGAGTGTGACTCAGTACCACTCCAGCTGGTATTAATAGAGGTCTGGATTGAATTGGCTCTTTCATGGTGTGTGAGTGGGCCTCAGTACCATTCCAGCTGGTATTAATAGCGGCCTGGATTGAACTGGCTCTATCTGAGTTTGTGAGTGGGACTCAGTACCACTCCAGCTGGTATTCATAGAGGTCTGGATTGAATTGCCTCTTTCCTGGTGTGTGAGTTGGACTCAGTACCACTCCAGCTGGTATTAATTGAGGCCTGGATAGAATTGCCTCTTTCCTGGTGTGTGAGTGGGACTCAGTACCACTCCAGCTGGTATTCATAGAGGTCTGGATTGAATTGCCTCTTTCCTGGTGTGTGAGTTGGACTCAGTATCACTCCAGCTGGTATTAATTGAGGCCTGGATAGAATTGCCTCTTTCCTGGTGTGTGAGTGGACTCAGTACCACTCCAGCTGGTGTTCATGGAGGTTTCGATTGAATTGGCTCTTTCCTGGTGCGTGAGTGGGGCTCAGTACCACTCCAGCTGGCATTAATAGAGGCCTGGATAGAATTGCCTCTTTCCTGGTGTGTGAGTGGGACTCAGTACCACTCCAGCTGGTATTAATAGAGTCCTGGATTGAACTGGCTCTTTCTGTGTTTGTGAGTGGGACTCAGTACCACTCCAGCTAGTATTAATGGAGGCCTGGATTGAATTGACTCTTTCCTGGTGTGTGACTGGGACTCAGTACCACTCCAGCTGTTATTAATAGAGGTCAGGATTGAATTGGCTCTTTCCTGGTGTGTGAGTGGGCCTCAGTACCATTCCAGCTGGCATTAATAGAGCCCTGGATAGAATTGCCTCTTTCCTGGTGTGTGAGTGGGACTCAGTACCACTCCAGCTGGTATTAATTGAGGCCTGGATAGAATTGCCTCTTTCCTGGTGTGTGAGTGGGACTCAGTGCCACTCCAGCTAGTATTAATGGAGGCCTGGATTGAATTGGCTCTCTCCTGGTGTGTGAGTGGGACTCAGTGCCACTCCAGCTAGTATTAATGGAGGCCTGGATTGAATTGGCTCTTTCCTGGTGTGTGAGTGGGACTCAGTACCACTCCAGCTGGTATTATTGGATGCCTGGATTGAATTGGCTCTTTACTGGTGTGTGAGTGGGACTCAATACCACTCCTGCTGGTATTGATATCAGCCTCGATAGAATTGGCTCTCTCCTGGTGTGAGTGGGACTCAGTGCCACTCCAGCTGGTATTAATAGAGGCGTGTCTTGAATTGGCTCTTTCCTGGAGTTTGAGTGGGAGTTAATTCCACTGCAGCTGGTATTAATAGAGGCCTGTAATGAACTGTCCCTTTCCTGCTGTGTTTGTGGGACTCAGTACCACTCCACCTGGTGTGAATAGAGGCCTGGATTGAATTGGCTCTTTCCTGGTGTGTGAGTGGGAGTTAATTCCACTCCAGCTGGTATTAATAGAGGTCTGGCTTTAATTAGCTTATTCCTGGTGTGTGAGTGGGGCTCAGTACCACTCCAGCTGGTATTAATAGAGGTCTGGATTGAATTGGCTCTTTCATGGTGTGTGAGTGGGCCTCAGTACCATTCCAGCTGGTATTAATAGAGGCCTGGATTGAACTGCCTCTTTCCTGGTGTGTGAGTGGGACTCAGTACCACTCCAGCTAGTATTAATGGAGGCCTGGATTGAATTGGCTCTTTCCTGGTTTGTGAGTGGGACTCAGTACCACTCCAGCTGGTATTAACAGAGGTCTGGATTGAATTGGCTCTTTCATGGTGTGTGAGTGGGCCTCAGTACCATTCCAGCTGGTATTAATAGAGGCCTGGATTGAACTGGCTCTATCTGAGTTTGTGAGTGGGACTCAGTACCACTCCAGCTGGTATTAATGGAGGCCTGGATTGAATTGGCTCTTTCCTGGTGTGTGAGTGGGACTCAGTACCACTCCAGCTGGTATTATTGGATGCCTGGATTGAATTGGCTCTTTCCTGGTGTGTGAGTGGGGCTCAGTACCACTCCTGCTGGTATTGATATGAGCCTCGATAGAATTGGCTCTTTACTGGTGTGTGAGTGGGACTCAATACCACTCCTGCTGGTATTGATATAAGCCTCGATAGAATTGGCTCTCTCCTGGTGTGAGTGGGACTCAGTGCCACTCCAGCTGGTATTAATAGAGGCGTGTCTTGAATTGGCTCTTTCCTGGAGTTTGAGTGGGAGTTAATTCCACTGCAGCTGGTATTAATAGAGGCCTGTAATGAACTGTCCCTTTCCTGCTGTGTTTGTGGGACTCAGTACCACTCCACCTGGTGTGAATAGAGGCCTGGATTGAATTGGCTCTTTCCTGTTGTGTGAGTGGGAGTTAATTCCACTCCAGCTGGTATTAATAGAGGTCTGGCTTTAATTAGCTTTTTCCTGGTGAGTGAGTGGGGCTCAGTACCACTCCAGCTGGTATTAATAGAGGTCTGGATTGAATTGGCTCTTTCATGGTGTGTGAGTGGGCCTCAGTACCATTCCAGCTGGTATTAATAGAGGCCTGGATTGAACTGCCTCTTTCCTGGTGTGTGAGTGGGACTCAGTACCACTCCAGCTAGTATTAATGGAGGCCTGGATTGAATTGGCTCTTTCCTGGTTTGTGAGTGGGACTCAGTACCACTCCAGCTGGTATTAATAGAGGTCTGGATTGAATTGGCTCTTTCATGGTGTGTGAGTGGGCCTCAGTACCATTCCAGCTGGTATTAATAGAGGCCTGGATTGAACTGGCTCTATCTGAGTTTGTGAGTGGGACTCAGTACCACTGCAGCTGGTATTAATGGAGGCCTGGATTGAATTGGCTCTTTCTTGGTGTGTGAGTGGGACTCAGTACCACTCCAGCTAGTATTAATGGAGGCCTGGATTGAATTGGCTCTTTCCTGGTGTGTGAGTGGGACTCAGTACCACTCCAGCTGGTATTATTGGATGCCTGGATTGAATTGGCTCTTTCCTGGTGTGTGAGTGGGGCTCAGTACCACTCCTGCTGGTATTGATATGAGCCTCGATAGAATTGGCTCTTTACTGGTGTGTGAGTGGGACTCAATACCACTCCTGCTGGTATTGATATAAGCCTCGATAGAATTGGCTCTCTCCTGGTGTGAGTGGGACTCAGTGCCACTCCAGCTGGTATTAATAGAGGCGTGTCTTGAATTGGCTCTTTCCTGGAGTTTGAGTGGGAGTTAATTCCACTGCAGCTGGTATTAATAGAGGCCTGTAATGAACTGTCCCTTTCCTGGTGTGTGAGTGGGACTCAGTACCACTCCACCTGGTGTGAATAGAGGCCTGGATTGAATTGGCTCTTTCCTGTTGTGTGAGTGGGAGTTAATTCCACTCCAGCTGGTATTAATAGAGGTCTGGACTGAATTGGCTCTTTCTGGTGTGTGAGTGGGACTCAGTCCCACTCCAGCTGGTATCAATGGCGGTCTGGCTTTAATTAGCTTTTTCCTGGTGTGTGAGTGGGGCTCAGTACCACTCCAGCTGGTATTAATAAAGGTTTGCATTGAATTGGCTCTTTCCTGGTGTGTCAGTGGGACTCAGTACCACTCCAGCTGGTGATAATATAGGCTCGGTTTCAATTGGCTCTTTCCTGGTGTGTGGATGGGACTCAGTACCACTCCAGCTGGTGTAAATAGAGGCCTGGATTGAATTGGCTCTTTCCTGGTGTGTGAATGGGAGTTAATTTTACTCCAGCTGGTATAAATAGAGGCCTGGATTGAATTGGCTCTTTCCCCGTGTGTGAGTGAGACTCAGTCCCTCTCCAGCTGGTATTAATAGAGACCTGGATTGAATTGGCTCTTTCCTGGTGTGTAAATGGGAGTTAATTTTACTCCAGCTGGTATTAATAGAGACCTGGATTGAATTGGTTCTTTCCCGGCGTGTGAATGAGCCTCAGTACCACTCCAGCTGTTATTAATATAGGCTCAAATTCAATTGGCTCTTATCTGGTGTGTGAGTGGGGCTCAGTACCACTCCAGCTGGCATTATTAGAGGTCTGAATTGAATTGGCTGTTTCCTGGAGTGTGAGTTGCACTCAGTACCACTCCAGCTGGTTTTAACAAAGGCCAGTTCGATCTGATGATATGCACTGTTGTCTGTTTGATGTCACCTGCACCGCGGCCATTTTAAGCGACATGTGCTGCAGCCATTCTAAATGACGTGCTCTCTGGTCTGTTTGATGTCACCTTCACTGCGGCCATTTGACGTGACATGTGGTACGGCCATTTTAAATGACATGCTCTGTGGTCTGTATGATGTCACCTTCACTGCGGCCATTTTACGTGACATGTGCTGCGGCCATTTTAAATGATATGCTCTGTGATCTGTTTGAATTGAGAGTAATCCACGGGGATCATTTTCAATGTTTTCTGTCCAGGGCAGTGAATGTAACAGATTATAAATGAGAATAAAATCTCATAAAGGATAATAAATCACAGACAATCATAAATATTATAAAGATTTACAAAGTGAGAGGAAGAATTATAAACAGTTTATAAAGGTTGTAAAGGTCAGTAAATGTTTATAAATTATTATAAAGAATTATCAATAATTATCAGGATTCTTTTAGTATGAAAGGGATTATAAAAGAATCAGAAAGATTCAGACCCCACCCCCACTCCCGTCACCCTGGAAACAGACCCCGCCCCCACACCGTCACCCTGGAAACAGACCCCGCCCGCACTCCCGTCACCCTGGAAACAGACGCCGCCCCCACTCCCGTCACCCTGGAAACAGACCCCGCCCCCACTCCCGTCACTCTGGAAACAGAACCCGCCCCCACTCCGTCACCTTGGAAACAGACCCCGCCCCCACTCCCGTCACCTTGGAAACAGAACCCGCCCCCACTCCCGTCACCTTGGAAACAGAACCCGCCCCCATTACCGTCACCCTGGAAACAGAAACCGCCCCCACTCCCGTCACCCTGGAAAAAGACCCCGCCCCCACTCCCGTCACCCTGGAAACAGACCCCGCCCCCACTCCCGTCACTCTGGAAACAGACACCGCCCTCACTCCGTCACTCTGGAAACAGACCCCGCCCCCACTCCGTCACTCTGGAAACAGACCCCGCCCCCACTCCGTCACTCTGGAAACAGACCCCGCCCCCACTCCCGTCACTCTGGAAACAGACACCGCCCTCACTCCGTCACTCTGGAAACAGACACCGCCCTCACTCCGTCACTCTGGAAACAGACCCCGCCCCCACTCCGTCACTCTGGAAACAGACCCCGCCCCCACTCCCGTCACCCTGGAAACAGTCCCCGCCCCCACTCCCGTCACCCTGGAAACAGACACCGCCGCCACTCCCGTCACCTTGGTAACAGACCCCGCCCCCACTCCATCACCTTGGAAACAGACCCCGCCCCCACTCCCGTCACCATGGAAACAGACCCCGCCCCCACTCCCGTCACCTTGGAAACAGACCCCGCCCCCACTCCGTCACCTTGGAAACAGACCCCGCCCCCACTCCCGTCACCTTGGAAACAGACCCCACCCCCAATCCCGTCACCTTGGAAACAGACCCCGCCCCTACTCCCGTCACCCGGGAAACATACCCCGCCCCCACTCCCGTCACCCGGGAAACAGACCACGCCCCCACTCCCGTCACCTTGGTAACAGACCCCGCCCCCACTCCCGTCACCCTGGAAACAGACCCCGCCCCCACTCCCGTCACCTTGGGAAGAGACCCCGCCCCTACTCCCGTCACCTTGGAAACAGACCCCGCCCCCACTCCCATCACTTTGGAAACAGACCCTGCCCCTACTCCCGTCACCTTGGAAACAGACCCCGCCCCCAATCCCGTCACTCTGGAAACAGACCCCGCCCCCATTCGCCGTCACCTTGGAAACAGACCCCGCCCCCACTCCCTTCACTCCCCCGCTCTGTCTCCATGGTGAGAGGCCCCTCCCCCGCTCTGTCTCCATGGTGACAGTCTCCTCCCCCTCTCTGTCTCCATGGTGACAGGCCCCTCCCCCGCTCAGTCTCCATGGTGACAGGCCCCTCCCCCGCTCTGTCTCCATGGTGACAGTCCCCTCCCCCGCTCTGTCTCCATGGTGAGAGGCCCCTCCCCCGCTCTGTCTCCATGGTGAGAGGCCCCTCCCCCTCTCTGTCTCCATGGTGACAGTCCCCTCCCCCGCTCTGTCTCCATGGTGACAGGCCCCTCCCCCGCTCTGTCTCCATGGTGACAGTCCCCTCCCCCGCTCTGTCTCCATGGTGACAGGCCCCTCCCCCGCTCTGTCTCCATGGTGAGAGGCCCCTCCCCCGCTCTGTCTCCATGGTGACAGTCCCCTCCCCCGCTCTGTCTCCATGGTGACAGGCCCCTCCCCCGCTCTGTCTCCATGGTGAGAGGCCCCTCCCCCGCTCTGTCTCCATGGTGACAGTCCCCTCCCCCGCTCTGTCTCCATGGTGACAGGCCCCTCCCCCGCTCTGTCTCCGTGGTGACAGTCTCCTCCCCCGCTCTGTCTCCATGGTGACAGTCTCCTCCCCCGCTCTGTCTCCATGGTGACAGTCTCCTCCCCCGCTCTGTCTCCATGGTGAGAGGCCCCTCCCCCACTCTGTCTCCATGGTGACAGTCCCCTCCCCCGCTCTGTCTCCATGGTGACAGTCTCCTCCCCCGCTCTGTCTCCATGGTGAGAGGCCCCTCCCCCGCTCTGTCTCCATGGTGACAGTCCCCTCCCCCGCTCTGTCTCCATGGTGACAGGCCCCTCCCCCGCTCTGTCTCCATGGTGACAGTCCCCTCCCCCGCTCTGTCTCCATGGTGACAGGCCCCTCCCCCGCTCTGTCTCCATGGTGAGAGGCCCCTCCCCCGCTCTGTCTCCATGGTGACAGTCCCCTCCCCCGCTCTGTCTCCATGGTGACAGGCCCCTCCCCCGCTCTGTCTCCATGGTGAGA
Organism: Heterodontus francisci; assembly: GCF_036365525.1. Lineage (NCBI taxonomy): Eukaryota > Metazoa > Chordata > Chondrichthyes > Heterodontiformes > Heterodontidae > Heterodontus > Heterodontus francisci. The sequence continues at coordinate 108,494 of NW_027140174.1, forward strand.
GGCCCCTCCCCCGCTCTGTCTCCATGGTGACAGTCCCCTCCCCCGCTCTGTCTCCATGGTGACAGGCCCCTCCCCCGCTCTGTCTCCGTGGTGACAGTCTCCTCCCCCGCTCTGTCTCCATGGTGACAGTCTCCTCCCCCGCTCTGTCTCCATGGTGACAGTCTCCTCCCCCGCTCTGTCTCCATGGTGAGAGGCCCCTCCCCCGCTCTGTCTCCATGGTGACAGTCCCCTCCCCCGCTCTGTCTCCATGGTGACAGGCCCCTCCCCGCTCTGTCTCCATGGTGAGAGGCCCCTCCCCCGCTCTGTCTCCATGGTGACAGTCCCCTCCCCCGCTCTGTCTCCATGGTGAGAGGCCCCTCCCCCGCTCTGTCTCCATGGTGAGAGGCCCCTCCCCCGCTCTGTCTCCATGGTGACAGTCCCCTCCCCCGCTCTGTCTCCATGGTGACAGGCCCCTCCCCGCTCTGTCTCCATGGTGAGAGGCCCCTCCCCCGCTCTGTCTCCATGGTGACAGGCCCCTCCCCCGCTCTGTCTCCATGGTGAGAGGCCCCTCCCCCGCTCTGTCTCCATGGTGAGAGGCCCCTCCCCCGCTCTGTCTCCATGGTGAGAGGCCCCTCCCCCGCTCTGTCTCCATGGTGACAGTCTCCTCCCCCGCTCTGTCTCCATGGTGACAGGCCCCTCCCGCGCTCTGTCTCCATGGTGACAGTCTCCTCCCCCCGCTCTGTCTCCATGGTGACAGTCTCCTCCCCCGCTCTGTCTCCATGGTGACAGGCCCCTCCCCCGCTCTGTCTCCATGGTGACAGTCTCCTCCCCCGCTCTGTCTCCATGGTGACAGGCCCCTCCCGCGCTCTGTCTCCATGGTGACAGTCTCCTCCCCCGCTCTGTCTCCATGGTGACAGTCTCCTCCCCCGCTCTGTCTCCATGGTGACAGTCTCCTCCCCCGCTCTGTCTCCATGGTGAGAGTCCCCTCCCCCGCTCTGTCTCCATGGTGAGAGGCCCCTCCCCCGCTCTGTCTCCATGGTGACAGTCTCCTCCCCCGCTCTGTCTCCATGGTGACAGGCCCCTCCCCCGCTCTGTCTCCATGGTGAGAGGCCCCTCCCCCGCTCTGTCTCCATGGTGACAGTCTCCTCCCCCGCTCTGTCTCCATGGTGAGAGGCTCCTCCCCCGCTCTGTCTCCATGGTGAGAGGCTCCTCCCCCGCTCTGTCTCCATGGTGACAGTCCCCTCCCCCGCTCTGTCTCCATGGTGACAGTCCCCTCCCCCGCTCTGTCTCCATGGTGAGAGGCCCCTCCCCCGCTCTGTCTCCATGGTGACAGTCCCCTCCCCCGCTCTGTCTCCATGGTGACAGGCCCCTCCCCCGCTCTGTCTCCATGGTGACAGTCTCCTCCCCCGCTCTGTCTCCATGGTGACAGGCCCCTCCCCGCTCTGTCTCCATGGTGAGAGGCCCCTCCCCCGCTCTGTCTCCATGGTGACAGGCCCCTCCCCGCTCTGTCTCCATGGTGAGAGGCCCCTCCCCGCTCTGTCTCCATGGTGAGAGGCCCCTCCCCCGCTCTGTCTCCATGGTGACAGTCCCCTCCCCCGCTCTGTCTCCATGGTGACAGGCCCCTCCCCCGCTCTGTCTCCATGGTGACAGGCCCCTCCCTCGCTCTGTCTCCATGGTGACAGTCCCCTCCCCCGCTCTGTCTCCATGGTGACAGTCCCCTCCCCCGCTCTGTCTCCATGGTGACAGTCCCCTCCCCCGCTCTGTCTCCATGGTTACAGTCCCCTCCCCCGCTCTGTCTCCATGGTGACAGTCTCCTCCCCCGCTCTGTCTCCATGGTGACAGTCCCCTCCCCCGCTCTGTCTCCATGGTGACAGTCACCTCCCCCGCTCTGTCTCCATGGTGACAGGCCCCTCCCCCGCTCTGTCTCCATGGTGACAGTCCCCTCCCCCGCTCTGTCTCCATGGTGAGAGGCCACTCCCCCGCTCTGTCTCCATGGTGACAGTCCCCTTCCCCGCTCTGTCTCCATGGTGACAGTCCCCTCCCCCGCTCTGTCTCCATAGTGAGAGGCCCCTCCCCCGCTCTGTCTCCATGGTGACAGTCCCCTCCCCCGCTCTGTCTCCATGGTGACAGTCCCCTCCCCCGCTCTGTCTCCATGGTGACAGGCCCCTCCCCCGCTCTGTCTCCATGGTGAGAGGCCCCTCCCCCGCTCTGTCTCCATGGTGAGAGGCCCCTCCCCCGCTCTGTCTCCATGGTGAGAGGCCCCTCCCCCGCTCTGTCTCCATGGTGACAGTCCCCTCCCCCGCTCTGTCTCCATGGTGACAGTCCCCTCCCCCGCTCTGTCTCCATGGTGAGAGGCCCCTCCCCCGCTCTGTCTCCATGGTGAGAGGCCCCTCCCCCGCTCTGTCTCCATGGTGACAGTCCCCTCCCCCGCTCTGTCTCCATGGTGACAGTCCCCTCCCCCGCTCTGTCTCCATGGTGACAGTCCCCTCCCCCGCTGTCTCCATGGTGACAGTCTCCTCCCCCGCTCTGTCTCCATGGTGACAGGCCCCTCCCCCGCTCTGTCTCCATGGTGACAGTCCCCTCCCCCGCTCTGTCTCCATGGTGAGAGGCCCCTCCCCCGCTCTGTCTCCATGGTGACAGGCCCCTCCCCCGCTCTGTCTCCATGGTGACAGTCCCCTCCCCCGCTCTGTCTCCATGGTGAGAGGCCCCTCCCCCGCTCTGTCTCCATGGTGACAGTCCCCTCCCCCGCTCTGTCTCCATGGTGAGAGGCCCCTCCCCCGCTCTGTCTCCATGGTGACAGTCCCCTCCCCCGCTCTGTCTCCATGGTGACAGTCCCCTCCCCCGCTCTGTCTCCATGGTGACAGTCTCCTCCCCCGCTCTGTCTCCATGGTGACAGTCCCCTCCCCCGCTCTGTCTCCATGGTGACAGTCCCCTCCCCCGCTCTGTCTCCATGGTGACAGTCCCCTCCCCCGCTCTGTCTCCATGGTGACAGTCCCCTCCCCCGCTCTGTCTCCATGGTGACAGGCCCCTCCCCCGCTCTGTCTCCATGGTGACAGTCCCCTCCCCCGCTCTGTCTCCATGGTGAGAGGCCCCTCCCCCGCTCTGTCTCCATGGTGACAGTCCCCTCCCCCGCTCTGTCTCCATGGTGAGAGGCCCCTCCCCCGCTCTGTCTCCATGGTGAGAGGCCCCTCCCCCGCTCTGTCTCCATGGTGACAGTCCCCTCCCCCGCTCTGTCTCCATGGTGAGAGGCCCCTCCCCCGCTCTGTCTCCATGGTGACAGTCCCCTCCCCCGCTCTGTCTCCATGGTGAGAGGCCCCTCCCCCGCTCTGTCTCCATGGTGAGAGGCCCCTCCCCCGCTCTGTCTCCATGGTGACAGTCCCCTCCCCCGCTCTGTCTCCATGGTGACAGTCCCCTCCCCCGCTCTGTCTCCATGGTGAGAGGCCCCTCCCCCGCTCTGTCTCCATGGTGAGAGGCCCCTCCCCCGCTCTGTCTCCATGGTGAGAGGCCCCTCCCCCGCTCTGTCTCCATGGTGACAGTCCCCTCCCCCGCTCTGTCTCCATGGTGACAGTCCCCTCCCCCGCTCTGTCTCCATGGTGAGAGGCCCCTCCCCCGCTCTGTCTCCATGGTGACAGTCCCCTCCCCCGCTCTGTCTCCATGGTGACAGTCCCCTCCCCCTCCTCTGATTATTGAATTAATTTAACAATTGTATTAAAGGGATATTTCAGCACATTCTTCACCTGCTCTCTGAACTGAGTCTGGGTCACGGCGTAAATCACAGTGTTTGTGGAGCAGCTCAGGAGCTGGAGCATGAAGGACAATTCCAGCAGAAACCAAGGGAGAATAACAGACTGATAACCCATCCACCACATCCTCCTCCATATAGAAAACACCATTAACAGGGCCCACAACACCATGAAATTACCAGAGATAACTAACAGTAAAATGATAGATTTCCTTCGACTCTCCATCTCGGGGTCTCTGTGACTCTCCCCACTGCTGTGAGCCCGGAGTCTCCTGCGTCCTCTGCT